>NW_007361025.1:355082-500922 GCF_000149035.1 Colletotrichum graminicola M1.001 | reverse complement strand
CCGTGCGGCACCTGCTCGAGGCCGAGTCGAGTGCTTCGACGAGCTCAAGGCCCTCGCACTTCCCCGACGCCGCTCGTGCGAGTTCGCCGGCTCCATCGACGGCCGCTGGAAGGCGCCCATCCAGGCCCGCGTCGACGCCTACGTCGCTGCCGCCATGCCCGTCCGCGTCGACTTCTGGGACGAGGACGAGTTCCGCCGCCGCGGGCTCGAGCGCCTGATCCCCGCCGCCCGCGGCCCCGCGCCGCCGGGCGAGAAGTTCCGCGTCGTCGAGATCGTCGGCGCCGAGGTCTACCCCTGCGGCGGCACCCACGTCGACTCCACCGACCTGTGCGGGGAGACGGTGGTGAAGAAGATCTCGAGGAGCAAGGGGAACTCCAAGGTCAGCTATGCTGTGAAATAAGGCGACGGCGCGTGCGTGGGGTGCTTGTGGTCCAGCTGTGCTGGCCCTGCTTGTAATATAAGCCATGTATGATAGACACAATAAATAGACCAGGACGTCCGCCCAATGCAGAGGCGTCGTTCCTTAAGAGCATCGCACATGCATATACAGAAGTGTAGAACGCAGCGCGCTTGAGCCGGTCACAGCCCTAGTGCCAAGTTTTCTAAGAAACAGGGAAACGTTATATCTGTTGGGTGCTCACTTCTGCATTACTGTAGAAACTTTTATAATAAACAAGGTGTTCGGCGTAGCCTTGGGCAGATTTGCTACAAGCACTCTGTTACTCTATCTCGAACGTCAGGCAGGGTGTTTTATCGAACGCAGCGGCTCTCATAATCTCCCCTGAGATAGTCTCCATCTCCCTGGGCAATCATGCTCCGCCAACGACGCAAACATGCCCGTATCGCTTGTTTCCACAACCCGTGGGCCTCGCGAGTGGAACGGCACGAGCTCCAACCCGGGCTCTTGGCGCCGACTTTGATTCTGTCCAACGCCATCCCTTGCACGACGAGTATCGAGTCGTCGGTCTTGGTTTCAAACTGCAGGTCATCGGCCGTAGTCGTTGTCGACGACGACGACGACGACGACGACGACGCATCAAAACATTTTCTCGTTCCGGTCCAAACGGGATCCGACAACGAATCAAAACTGTTGCTCCCAGCTTCCGCGTCTAACTGGAAATCAGGAACCCACGACGGCAACCGGGGATTCCTCTTCGCTGGCAGCTCTTTAATAAGCACCAGGGGGCTGATGCCCTTAGCCACCCTCGGCACAGCGGTGAAAGCCTTCCTGTTAGTATCACAGGGATCGCAATTAAGGTAGCCGTAATAGTATTAATTAACTATTAGTAGCTAGGGTAAAGATAATAATAAAGGAAAAGAGAAGAGGTTACTGCTGTAGGTATTTATAGTGGTGTAAGTAAGCCGCTAGGATAAGTTATGTAATAGTAAATTACGTAACTATAGATTAGCTCTACTATTAAATAGTTAAATATCCTAACACTAGTAACTTTCTAAAGTAAAGAAAAATTACTATAAATAGCCTAGATACTACCTAGTAGCTAAAAAGCTTAAAAACGTAATAAAAATCAAAAGCCTAAAAGTATTTAATACTTTTTATTTATATAATCTATTATATAGCTTAAGAAACTTATTCTTTTATACTAATCTAAACTATCCTATTTCTAACTAGTTATTCTAGTGCCTTATTAGGTAATAATTTAGTAAATCTATTAGTAGGATTATTATTACTTTATATTTATTATACCTTATAGACCTTATATTACTTATATAACTACTAAAGGGCTATAATCTTAATTATAAGCCTTTTTTTTTTATAGTCTTAAGCTTAATAAGGTACTTATAAAGTAAGTATAAGTTAGTATAAAGGATTATTAGTATATATAGTAGCTTAAGGCAGTTAGTAATTATTATAATAGTTATACTAAGTATATAAGTAATATTAGTGCTAGTAACTATACTATAGATCTTAAAGGCTAGTATACTTTAGGTAACTTACTTATACTTTATTAAGCTAAAGTAAATAATATTACTAGTTATAGTAAATTTATTACCTATAGTAGTACTTATAGGTGCCTTATTAGTAAAAATAATAATAAATCCTAGCTATAAAGTAAAGTCTTTATTATTTATAAATAATTTATTTATAAAAATAAAAAGCTTTATAAATTTAAGGTTAAGTAAATAAAATAATAAACTATAGTTAAGGTTATTTATTTACTATATAATATAATAGTTAAGTGCCTTAATCTTATTTACGTTAGGTAATTAGTATTATACTATAATAAAGTAGTTAAAGTACGCTTTAGGCTAGTAGACTAACGTAATATATATACTATAGGCCTATTACTTAACATACTACTTAAGTGCTTATAGAGATTCTTTATTAATAAGTTAAAGTCTCTTACCTTAGCCTTTTTATTAGAAAAAAAGCTTCCCCTTAGTAGTTAGAGATACTACACTACTATTAAAAGTAAGTAGGTTATTAATAGTAAGGATTTACTTCTCCTTAGTAGTAAATATAGCCTTAGTAAGCTTATTAGCCTTATAGGTAGAAAAAGATTTATCTAAAAGGGTAATAGTATTATTAGTCTATATACTAATAATCCTAAAGTCTAGGCTCTCTATATTAGTAATTAGTAGGTATAGATTAAAGGTTAAAGTCTTTATCTAGAGCTTTTCTTTATAGTAGTAACTATATGTTACTTACTAGTAGGTGCCTGCCTTTATAATACTATATAATAGCTTTACTACTTATATAATAGTGCCCTTTAGATAGAGGTCTTATATTTATAATAAAAGGCGTATAAGAATTATATAATTTAATAGGGTAGTTAACTATATATACGCCTAGGTAATATTATATAACTAAAGTAAGAAATTATTATTATTATAAATAAGAGATAAGGTAAAGGTAAAAATAAGGCGTTAGCTAGCTTACTAGATTATAAGTAACTAGGTAAGAATTACTTTTTTACTATTATTAGTATATCCTTAGATAACTAGGCAGGATTTCTTATATAGTTTTTTATTTTAGCCTTTTACCTTATTAATAATCTATAATTTAAATATTTATATTTTAGTATACTTATTCTTATTATATTAAATAAAGTAAAATACCCTATAGGTAATAAGCCCTTTAATCTTAGTAGTAGTTACTTACTTAAAGGGCTTTCTTAAGGTAGTAATAATACCCTTTTTTTATAGTTTAATTAATAATAGTTAGTTAGCTTCTTCTTTTATTAAGACGTATACTATACTTATAGTAGTAAAGAAGGTAGTAAGCCTAATAGTAAAGCTAGTTTTATTAAAAAAATTAATATACCTCTATAAGCAGCTAGCTTTTTACCTTAGCTATAGGTATATAGTAATAGTAATACTATCTTATATTTCTTTAGTAGGCGTAAGGACGTTAGTAAGTAATAGGGCTACTATACTATTATTATTATTCTCTTTATTACCTTACCTACTTACTTTAGAGAGTAGCTATTATTACTTATTATAAATATCTTTAAGGTATAGTTTAATAATAGTTAAATAAAAAGTTTATAGGCCTTAAGGGAGGTTAATAGTATAAGTAGTCTTATTACTAGTAATAAGGTAAAAAGGGCCTTACTAGCCCTTTTTCTTATACTAGATATAGACTATAAATTAAAGCAGAAGGGCTACTATTATAGTAGTATTTAGGCTGTTATATATAGTTACTACCTTATTAACTTACTTTTTTATATAGATCTAGTAAATAGCCTTTATTATTTTTCTTACTACTTTAGCCTTTTTAAGTAAGGTTAGTAAAAGTAGTAATAAGTTAGAGATTTATAGGTAGGCGCTAAAGACTAGTAGCGTAAGTACTAGGCTATTTAGGCTAGCTATATTATTAATTACTTTAATAGCTAGCTAAAGGGTAACCTTAGGTGTATAGCCCTTACTATAGAGGATATTATATATATATTAAAGAGGTATATAGTATCTTTTAACCTTACTAATACTATTATAGGCTTTAATTAGTATTTCTTTAATGTTAATATAAAGTAACCTTACTAACTGCTTAAATTTACTAGTATAAAAGTTTAGGCTAGTATTAGTAATAATCTAGTTAGGTAGGCTAAAGTAGACGTTAATTTAGTATATCTAAAGTGCCTCCTATATATACTCTATAGTAATGTTTTTAAGTAAATAGGCTGCTTAAAAAGATATTATAGTATTAACTATATATAAGGCTAGGTAGTTACTATTAAGGTAGATAATATTAATAATAATCTTATAGTTAAAGTTATATTTATTATTACATAAAGTGAATTTAAAGTAACTAGGCGCCTTTATATTTATCTAGTAGTAGTAGTAGACCTTAGTTAATTTCTTTAAGGCTGTAATCTTAACTTTATTACTAGATTATTAGAGGACGTAATAAAGCCTTTTAACTAATAGGTAGCTAAAGTAATAATAAATTTACTATAACTTAATATCTATAAGATAGTAGTAGGTAATACTTTACTTATATTAATTAAGTAGTATCTATATATAGCCTTATTTATAGATAGTAAGTATAATAGTGTTACCTTAAATTAGCTTATTAGTAAGGTTATTAAATTTAATACTATACTAATTTATATCTATAAGGTAAAGTAGAAATAAGGTGTTTAATAGTATTATATAGAAGGTTAGTATACTAAAGGGGGTTAGTATATTAATTACCTCTTATAATTTAAAGTAGTTACTACTACTAAAGCAGATTTTTACTTTACCTACCTATAACTTATCTATAGCTAGATTTCCTTTTATTTAGTAGTAAAGGGTAAGATACTACTTATATCTAGCTGTTAAATATTTAGCTACACTAAAGTTAGGTATAATGCTATAGAATAAGATAAATAAATATTACTTATTAAAGGTAAAGATATTTATATTAGGTGGCTTATTATTATATAGATTCTTATATAAGGAGTTATCTTTTATAAGAAAATAGGTTATAAATTAGTTATATAGTAATAAAAAAAGAGTAGGCCTATTAATAGTAGATAAGTTAAAGAATATTATTAATATATAAAACGTAGTGCCTAATTCTTTATCTTTATTACTCTTTATATAGTTACCTTCCTTATCTAAAGTAAATAGCTTATATCCCTTAAAGTTAGTTATAAAGTAGTTAAAGGCTTTAGGTAAAAAGTCTATTAGATACTACTTTTTATACTTATAGTAGGCTTATTACCTTTTGTCTTTTAAGTGCCTTATTAACTAATAGTTAGGCTTACTATATATATAGCACTTCTTTATAAATAATAATAAAGGTAAAAGAGGTGCTTATTACTATAGATTACTATTAAAAGGGCGCTATAGTGTAAAGTTACTATAGCTATAGTTATGTTAGCTAAATTACTAGTAACTTTACTAGCTGTTATAGGTATAGTTAGTCTAGTATTAATTATCTACTTCTTTAGTTAGGTATTAATATATAGGTTATTTAAATTATATTATATTACTAATTACTAATTAGAGCTAGCTATATACACTAGTAAACATTAAAGATAGATTAAAAAAGGTAAGGGAGTATTCTTTTATCCTATAGTAAGAGTTAAGTAATTAGTTATAGAGGGCTATATTAGATAAGGTACTAATTCTTATAACTATTCTTATAAGGGTAGTTACTCTCTTAATAAGTAACTCTAGGCATTTAGCCTTACTTTTGTCTAGATTATTTAAGATAGTCCTTATTAAATTAGTCTTTTATAGCTTAGTAAGGCAGGCCTAAAAGGTCTCTTTATTCTTAAAATTACCCCTTATTTATATAACTATAGTAATAAAGTTAGTCTAGTTATAAAGATAGTTAGTATAGTACTTTATAGCCTTACCTTTAAGTATAATAAAAAAGGCGCTTATAAAGTGCTTTTACTAGATCTTAGCCTTTATATAGTAGTTATAAAAGATTATAAGCTTTAATTTAAGTAACTTATATACCCCTTTACTATACTTTATCTTATTAAGGTATAATTTAATAAGGTTAGTAAGCTAGTAAGTTATAAGTAAGGTAGTAGTAACTAGTGTAACTAATAGGTAAGAGTAAGCGTTACTTACCTACTTAAATAGTAAAGAAATAAAATTTAGGTTATTATATAATAAGGCTAGATTAATAGGCCTTTATTAACCTTTCTAGACTTAAGTGACTTATACTAAGGGGGTAATAATATAGGAGGGGCCTAGTTAATCTTATATTAATATTATTTCTAGTAGTAGGTTTATAATATCTTATATAAAGTTAGGTTTATTAATCTTTAAGTAAAAATCCTTACTCCTTTTTTTTTTTTCTTTAATATCCTTAAGTGTTTACACCTTTAGATTATTAGCCTTAAGGGTATAGTAGATTTATTTAGTAATAGTTAGTAACTTTACTATTAATACCTATATGCCCCTATATATTAAGTAGTCTCTAAATTTAATAATAGTTTTATAAGTAGTACTTTTAAAGGTATTAAGTAACTATTCTTTAAAGTCTTTAGTAGCGTATTTTTATAGCTATTAACTATATAGCTATATAAAGCTATATTATATTATTTAAAGTATAATAATAGTGCTTAAGGCGTTATATTACTTAACTTAGGTAAGGCTATTAGGAATATTAGCTAAATTAGTTATACTTTATAGTTATATAATAATAAAAGGCTAGCTACGCTCTAGAATAGGATATAAATCCTTAATATCTTATAAATAGATATACTTTTTTACCCTAGCTAGTGCCTATAGTTTACTTTACCTTTTACTTAGTTCTTTTTTTACTACTATTACCCTCTATTAGCCTTACTAACCTCTTAATTATAGGCACTTACTTCTTGCCTATAAGGTTAGAGGTAAATCTATATGTTAGAGGAATTACTACTATTAGTATAAATAATAATAAGATAAGTAAATAAATAATATAATATAAGGAGGTATAAGTAAAAGATAAGGTAAATAAAGGGATAAAATAATAAATAAATAGATAGTAGTAAATAGCTTTAAGAAGGCCTTATGCTTTAGTAACGTAAAGAGATAGCTCTAGGGAGGCCTTATGCTTTAGTAACGTAAAGAGATAGCTCTAGGGAGGCCTTACGCTAGATCTTACTTAAAAAACATAAGGAGACACACGCTGCCTCTAAAAAAAGACATACGTAGACCTTACCTTTTAGTAAGCAGGATACTATAGTTAAAGATTTTTTAAAAAAAAAAGGTAAGAAGTTAAGGTTATATACCTTACTTAAGGGTAAATAATAAGTAGTCTTTTTAAATTAATTAAGATAGTAAAGTTAAGTAAAAGTTATATTAGTTACTAATAACTATACCTTACTTAAAAAAAAAAGAAAGTAAAAAAGATAGTATAGTTATTAATAGGTATTTAAAGGATAAAAAAAAGTAAGTAAATTAAGGTAATATAAGTAACTTTTACCTTTTTTACCTTACTTAAAGAATAAAAAGAGGCATACTTACTAAGGGTAACACTTAGCTACTAACTATTTAGTTAAAGAAAAAAGTTATAATTACTATAAGCTATACCTAGCTAATAATATAATATTAGAAGTATATAAAGGTAAGGTTAGTAAAAGCTATTTATTTATAAATACTATATTAAAAGTAAATTACTTAAGTAGTTCTTACTTAACTACTTTATAGCTAGTCCTACTAATAAGATCTTATTTAGATAAGAACTTATAGAAGTCTATTTACTTATAATCTTATATAGGCTGTTACTACTATAGTAAGATAAAAACTTAGTAAGATAAAAATCTTAATAATTAAAAGAAAAAAAGGTTAAAAGATAAAAAAAAAAAGAACTTAAAGAAACTTAGGTATAAAAAAAAGATAATTATACTAAATACTATAAAGGTTATTAGTAAGTAAGTAGTATATAAAAGAAAAGACTTCTCTAAAAGTAATAAAGTTAATAGTAGTAATAGTAGTTATTATATAGTAAACATAAGGCTTAAAGGGTTATTTACTAGGTATTATAAGATCTTAGGTACTAATAATCTTTAGGCTAGGTAGCACTTTAATACTTTAATCTAAGCTACTATAGTAAGTAAAGTATTATAGCCTCTTCTAATAATCCTTACTAATTTATAGTAGTAGTAACTATAAAGTTAACTACTAATTAGTATTAGTATTATAAGGATTATAATTAAGATAGCTATAATAGTATTAATTAACTATTAGTAGCTAGGGTAAAGATAATAATAAAGGAAAAGAGAAGAGGTTGCTGCTGTAGGTATTTGTAGTGGTGTAAGTGAGCCGCTAGGATGAGTCACGTGATGGTAAATCACGTGACTATGGATCGGCTCCACCATTGAACAGTTGAATATCCCGACACTTCCGATAGACCTTTTCCACCGACCAACCATACTCGGCTCCTAGGCCCGATGATCTTGCCTCTGTGGTCTGTCGCCGCTCTGCCCCACGAGACGTTCAGTGCGACGAGCAGGCCTATCTTGCCCTCCCGAGCCATCACTCACCCCAGCCTCCCGATCCACACCGCGGTCCTGAAGGAGAGAGAAGCGTCGATGGCCGGCCCGTTCCAGATGCCCAAGTCGATTGAGTAGTATATGAAACACGCAAACTCCCAGAAGCAGCAGAGCGGCAGTGAATCCTGGCCGCACCAGCACATCAAGTTGCGGCACAGGACGCTTTACTGCGTCCACATCCTCGTCCATCATGGCCTCGGATCTTATGTACCCAGACCTCTCGGCGCGTTGCTATCGAGATTTTACTGAGAGGTATAACGACAGAATACACGCTTTGTGTCATATACCAGGCTATTTCTACTGGTAACACGACGCTTGCGTCTTCGTCGAGCCTGACTAGGTGATGGTCAACAAGCAGTCGGGCAGGCGAATAAAAGAGGGCGGCCGGAAGAGGGGCTCAGAGAGAGAGCCCATAAGAGATTATGTAGAAGATCAGTTTAAGGAAAGACATAAGCAAACGCATGGTAGTCAAGACATACCAAAACAGTTGATTGTAAGTCTGCCGGGAATCATGAATTGCCGTGTCTAATCTATACCCGATATCTCCAACCTCCTCTACGTCACGCCCTGCCGACCGCCTCAAACCAACACGCCGCCTTAGTCTGTCTTTTTCCAACATCATATCTAGATGCGCAGAACCGATATGCCGGTAATTTTCCGGTCATCATCAAAGAAAATCCTCTTTTTGTCCGTTCCGTCCACGTTGCAGCGGTAGATGCTGCCTCCGTGGTCACTAAAGTAGACGTGGCCGTTGTCCCGGTCCAGAGTGACGCCAGCCGCCTCATTGAAATCCTTCGCCAAGATCTCGCACTTGTCCGACCCCTCTGTCCTCAACAGCCCCGTCTTCGGGCTGATGCCGGCCCGGTTGAGGGTGTTACCCCCGAGGGTCTCGCCGCGGTCCGCCCAGAAGATGGCGCCGGTCTCCTCGTCGACCTCCAGGTCTGTGGGCTCAGGTAGGTCTCCCAGAAGGCAGACGACGTCGCCCCTCGTCTCGGCGGTCGCGCCCGCGGGCATATCGATGTTGGCACAGAAGATGCGCCCCTGGCTCGACTCGCGCGCGCCCTTCTGCGTCCAGTAGAGCTTGCTCAGTCTCGGCGCCACCGAGACACTGACGCACCAGGATGCGGGGTCCGAAGGGTCGCGGCCGGCGACGACCAGGGCCTCCAGACCGGTGCCGTCCAGATCGGCGCGGTAGACCCGCATGCCCTCGCGGTCGCAGAAGTAGATCTTCCCCGACGCGGGCTCGACGACGAGTTGCTTTGGCGTGTTGACGGCCCCGGGTGCGAAGAGGGACCGCACGTCGCCGCCGTCCAGAGTCGCCGAGAAGACGGCGCCGTTCGGCTCGCCGGGCGTTCCCATGCAAGTCCAGAACATGCGACGGCTCTCCGTGTCGATGTCGATGCCGCCGGGGGCGTGCTGTCGGTCCGCGAGCACGCGCTCCACTTCGCCGTCCGAAGAGATCTGGAGTATCTTCCCAGACGCGGTCCACTCGTCGGGGTTCGCAAGCGCGAGGTCTAGGGCGAGGATCTTGGGGAGGTTCGGGTACAGGCCACCCTTGGCTGACTTGTTGCCGAGTTTGCCCTTGGAGATGTACTCGCGTTGCAGGAAGTCGACGGTTTTCTTTGGGGACAGCCCGAGTTCATGGACGTAGTGATCCTCGATAAAGGCGACTGTGTCGAGACCGACCACTATTGAGGCATCAGCACACGTTGCTCGACAAAGAGTTACGACAGGAAAGCTCACAATCCATCAGTTTGCAAGGTCCCATGCCATACTTATACAGCTCGCAGAATAGAGTATCAATCTCCTCGGGGCTCGACACGCCCTCGGCTAGTATCGACAGCGTCTCCCTCTTGATCGCGGCCCAGAGACGGTTGAAGATAAAGCCGGTCGACTCTTTGCGCACGATGAATGGTCTCGTCCCGACTTCCCTCTGCCTCTCCGACATGAAGGGGAAGTAGTCCGGGTTCGTATGCCCGTCCGTCATGAGCTCGACGACCATGTTGGTGGGCGGCGTGTAGTAGTGCGTGTTCATGATTCTCGTCTTGGTCGCGTCCCCGACCTTGGCGAGCATCTCCGACGATCGGTAGGAGGACGAGTTGCTGGCGAGGATGGCATCCGCGGGGGCCGTGGCCTCTAGCTCAGCAAAGACGTCGATCTTGATCTGGATCTTCTCGGGGACGGCCTCGACGACAAGCCAGGCGTTTTCGACGGCCGGCGAGAGATCCTCGAAGATCTGGACCGTGCCCGGGCTCTTGCTGCCGGGAGCTGGGTAGCTGTCGACATTCTGCTTGACGTAATCTAGGCAGGGCTGGTGCTGCTTGACGTCGGGTTCCCGGACCCGAACGTTGTAGCCGCCGGAGGCCCATGTGCAGGCTATCATACTGTGTTAGATGGCGTCTCATCAAGATGGACTTTAGAGACTATTGCTCACCGATACGGCGACCTAGGACCCCGCCCCCGAGAACTGCGACCGGACGGCCACTGTAGTCTGATGGCAGAGGAGCCATCAGAGCGCGTTGTATCAGAACGGATGAATGCGTACGGGTATATTCTCTAACTAATGTTGTAAGATGTAAAAAGCTGAGTGATCTCTACCTGCCAAAGGCAACATGTTCAGGGGAGAGGCAGCAAGGAAAAAGAGAAAAGAGACGAAGTATCGCATTTTGTTAGAATACCGTCCACCTGTCGCAACGTTTCGGTCTAGTCACCAGGGGCCTGGAATAAAATATGGTGTGATCATTACAATACCAGGGTCAGTGAGTAGTGGACGGAAGGATACTTTATGCAACTTGGGTTGACCTTTGCTTGTAAGTTCACAAGTGCAGGATTAAACTCTCTAGCGGCTATTCAGATGAAAGTTAAACGCCGCGCTGGTAGGTGTCTGTTATCCTTCTGAAGCTGTTAACAGCTCTCGGGTAATCATCCATCTCTTGTACGGGGGTCTCTGAATGAGAGAAAACGTTAAAAAGCAGCGTTTTGGTAGCTTCACCCCTGCATTCACAAGGACAAGTTGGGGGCAACCGTTACATGTATTCCAGGTTCATGTCTTGGCTCTAACCACTAATTCTGGCATTGGTAAAGGCTGTAATCATACGGGAGCGTTCAAGTTGTCTTGAATAGGTTGGAGAAGTGTAGCTCGCCCTCCAAGGTTTTGGCTAGTCTAGGTATCCGGGCCCAGCCCGTCATCTTGTGGGGCATCTCCGTCCTTTTTGTGCCGGGCCCGGCATCCACCGGCCTCGGTGCTCAAGCTTCCGCATCAAGGTTCATGTTGGCCTCGTTCAACAGGGAGAGTCACCGGTTTAATGACTGTTGGATGGGCTAAGGTGATCCGCACATCTCTCTTACTAAGTGCGGGCCTTATTCCGCCTTTGTAACTCCATCTTGCGTTCGAAATACCCTCCTCTCCCTCCATCAAACCCCACCGGGTAAGTGCGCAATTCCGTAGAACTGAATCTCGACCGACCCAGGGGTTCTCTACCGTACCATTCCTCTATATACTACTTTTATAGCTGGGTTAAGCGTTGTGTGATGAAGATGCACCCTGGTGAGCTGTTCCTTCCATTAACGAGAGTTAGAGGTCTGGTGCTTTACCAGCCTACTTCAACTCGACAGTAGTCCAGCTATCATGTCTCACCGGATCTTTTGGCTATATCAGTGCAGTCCCATTCGGGACACAGTTCTTTGAGTTTTGGCTCTTCATAAGTAATGGGTTCTAAATGGCTCATTCGACCTAGGGAGATCTCCATCAACCCTATATCCCTAGCTACAGCCATCAAACGGCATCGTTGTCGTCCTTCGCATCGACTTTCTTGACAATTAACCCCGATTCACCCACCTCCGCGGTCAACACTCTCCGCTTTTCCTCTCGGCGCGCCATGTAGGTGAGGCCGATGGTCCAGACCACCAAGGCGATGGAGGTGGCGATCATGGCCCACATGCCCTTCTACACACCAAAAGATCAGTACAGGTCTCAAGCAAAGCGATTTCGTTGGGGTTAGATGGGGAGGGGACGACTCACGGTAAACCACGGGGCCATGGAGGCGCCGTAGAAGATGATGCTCCACCAGCTGTTGACGGCGTTGCTGCCCAGGTTCATGCCCGCCAGCACGACGCCGCGGAAGACGGACTCCTCGTACCGCATCGCGTCGTTACACCACGCGAAGAAGGTGGCCTGGCATGCGTACACGGCGCCGGCCCAGTAGTAGGCGCCGAACACGACCGACGTGGACGCCGCGCTCTTCGGGTCCCGCGCCGCCGCAAGGATCATGGCCGAGGTCGCCACGCCCGTGATGCCGATGAAGTAGGCGACGAGGTAGCGCTTCCCGCCGAGGAAGTCCGTCAGCGTCGCCCAGAAGAGCGTCGACACGATGCCGACCGCCGCGACGCCCGTCGGGTAGTTGTTGAGCTGCGCCACCGTGTACTTGCTCACCGGGTGGCTCTTCATGTACAGGCCGAGCAGCGCGTTGGTGCTGAAGGACTCGGTCTCACCGGCGATGATCCAGAGCATGACGAACCCCCACCAGTACCACGAGGTGAGCACCTTCTTCATGAACCGGAGCGTGAGCGGGGACTTCTCCTGGATCTCGGGCACCCTCGACCGCGCCAGGGCCTTCTCCTCCTCGGTGAAGTAGAAGGCCGTCGTCGTGTGCGGGGTGTCGGGGAAGCACAGGAAGCCGTAGATGGCCACGGGGATGGTCAGCAGGCCGTCGATGATAAAGAGCCAGCGCCACCCGCTGAGACCGTGCAGGCCGTCCATGCTGCTGTGGATGCCCGTCTGGATGAAGCCGCCGAAGAAGGTGCCGGCGAGGCCCGAGGCCGTGAATATGCCGCTGCGCTTGCCGAGCTCGCGCTCCGTGTACCACGCGCCCAGGATGTAGTGCGTGCCGACAAAGGTCGATGCCTCGGCGATACCCTGGAGGAACCGGATGGCCATGATCGACTGCGGGCTGTGGACGCTCGCGGTGCACATCGTCAGGGCGCCCCAGACGACCATCATAAGTGGGAACCAGATCTTCGGCTTCACATAATGAAGGGATAGGTTGGACGGGACCTGTCCAATGACGTAACTGAATTGGACGTTTAGTTATCAAGACGAAACGAGACCTCACGCAGAGGATGCAGCATCTTTTCTTACCCGACAGTGAAGCACGTGTTGATCTGGTTGAGCTGGTTTCCCACGAACCCCAGCTCTTCCTTCATGCCGGAGACGTATGCATTGTTGAGATTGGAGCGGTCAAGCTGCAGCCGGGTCAGAACATGCTCATTGCTGCATAACGGTTGGGGGCACCAAGACACGGCGGTCTCCAATACTCACATAGTTCACCAGGTAGCCTTGGAATTGTTAGCCTTTCTGTTCGAGACACGGCACGGAAGAGGAGATGGACGTACTCAGACAGCAGAACGTCAAAATGAAGAAGTCACACTTCTGGAGGAGCTTGCGCTCTCCAGGCGCATACTCGGCGCTCAAGTACTGGCGGACCTTGTCGAATGCCATATTGAATGATCGGTCAATGAGCCTCCCGTCAGCAAAAGCCGGAATTACACTATTGCTTCGACCAATTGGCGGCGGAACTGCGCAAACTCGGTCACCACACCGTTCACCTTGGAGATTGTACTGAAGTCTGACCGGCTTCTTATGAATAAAGCTCGTCCAAGCCCAGGCTTCGTTTGCGAGCTGGCTTCCCGACGCCGAGGCGACTTAAACGGCGGCCGGTATCGCCCAAGAGATAAGGAATTTGGTCACAGGAATAAATAGCAGGGGGTGGCTGCGATAAGGCCGATCAGGTTTCCGGGGTAGTTCTTGGAGCCCAAAGGAGAGAGAGAGAGAGTAGTATCGACAGACAGCAAGCCGTCAGGGCTCCTCCTCGCCTCTCAGCATCCGAAAGATTATCTTATCTCGTACACTTGATTACAGTTGAGGGCGATTCCCGTCGGAATGCGCCTTGATTGGACGGGCCTCTATTGCACTGTGAGCTTTCCCAACACCTTTATCCTATCTGGCCGCTGCCGATGAAGATTGCTATCCACGGTCGGCTGGCCCCCCGGCAACGGACCGGGATGGGATGATAAGCTTACCCAGCTCCTCCGGAGGGTACGTCGTCCGAAGCCGGGGCTTGCAGCTTGCGGTTTGCAGGGACGAGACCCCTTCCCTTGAGCTTCCAGGCACGCCCTCCAAGATAGTGATAGGTATCGCGCGGGATGTTCAAAGCGCGCTGTACCGGTGTAGACACGCAGGTCAGGATGAATAAACGGACTCTTGATGCGTTGGTGGTCTGGAAAGCCGCCGGAGTTTGGCGTTATGGGTTGACAGCGGGTGTTTTTTTAAAGTTTCTTTTTTTCTTTTCCACCCCGGACTACAAATGGAAGAAATTCGCTAGTGGCGTCCCACTTTGCGAGCGTGAATATGGGGAAGAAAGAAAGAAGAAGAAAAAAAAAGGGTGAAATTCTCACCATAGTCTTATGTTTTTGTGCCCATCTCCAAAGATGCAAGCCGCCATCCATCGTCCTCCCCCAACACACGGGGAAAAGAGGGCCAGCGATCCTGACGTCGAGAGAACGTGCTACATAGGTTCCGGCACAGCAGCGAAGTTTAACCCTTTGCCGGCTTGCCTGCCATGACCGCCATGTATGCCCCTTGACTCACAACACGTGGTAACGCTGCCGAACCGCCGGACGGCACCTATGACGCACGCCTGAATGAGAAAGGCATGGTCTACCAGACGCTATAGTGAACGGATCCGACTTGCTGGCGCGGAAAGGGGATTAGCGTCACCCCGGCTGTTCAAAAGGGTGTGTTTTCGATCCCTCAACTGCATTGTGACAAGTTGAAGGATGTCATTATCCAGAGACTCGGAGACGACTCCGCCTTCATCGGGGTTCTCAGTTTGCCACACGGACTGGAGACCAAACGCTTATCGATGATGAGTGTTGGTGCGGGCAGCGGCGAGTCTTCCACACGGGCGTTGCGCCGCAGTCTTAATGTTTTCCGGGCCATCTTATCTCTTGAACGAACCCCTCCTCATTGACATTAACCCCGCCATTTACAGTCCCCGCGGGTTCAGTTAGCACTGTCACCGCCTTGGTCTTCGGTCTCCTCTCCCTCCTCGACCTCGTGAGATGCGACGGCGTCATGCGACATCGGGAACCCATATCACCGATGGTTGGTATGCGGTCCGGCACCTTTGCGCCACGATCCCCAAACCATGGTTAGTCGCAGCGTGTAAATAGCATTTAATGGATCCTGCTTGGTTTCAGTCGCTTTTGAGTATTGTCCACTTCTTGTGTCGTCCCCCCCCCTCTAACCCACATCCCCTGTCCTATCTCATCTCCAACCTGCTTGACACATACGCGGACGGACAGGACGCTCGTTCATGATGGGAAGTTTGAAAGCCGAGACCTGGGAGCTGGCGGCCGCCAAGAAGCGCGAATCTCTTGTCGCGTCGTTCCCCCCCGAGTGGCTCGTCCCAGAGGACCTGCTGCCCCCGGCGTCCCAGGCGGACGTCACGGCCTGGCCCAAGACGTCCGGCTGGTTCACCGAGGCGGAGCTCGCCATCACCGAGAGCACGGCTGCCGAGCTCATCCAGAAGCTCGCCTCCGGGCAGCTGAAATCTCTCGAGGTCACAAAGGCCTTCTGCAAGCGGGCGGTTGCCGCTCATCAACTGGTGAGTCGAGGGTGCTCTAGTCTTTATTCCCCCCCCGCGACGCGGAGGCCTCCTCTCTGACCCAACCCCCCTCTCGTAGACAAAATGCCTCTCTGAAACCTGCTTTGACCGCGCGCTCGCGACGGCGCGGGCCAGGGACGAGCACTTCGAGCGCACCGGGCAGCCCGTCGGGCCCTTCCACGGCTTGCCCATCTCTCTCAAGGACAACTTCAACCTCAAGGGCCTCGACGCCACGGTGGGCTTCGCGTCGCACATCGGCAACCCCGCCGAGTACGACGCCTCGCTCGCCGCCCTGCTGGAGGATGCCGGCGCCGTCTTTTACGTCAAGACCAACGTGCCCACGGCCATGATGATTGCCGAGTCTGTCAACAACGTCTTCGGCCGGACGGTGAACCCCCGGAACAGGAATCTCACCAGCGGCGGAAGCTCCGGTGGCGAGTCCGCGCTCATCACGATGAAGGGAAGCCCTCTCGGTATCGGAACCGACATTGGTGAGTCCCCCCCGGCCTCTCATGTGTTGTGAGGACAGTGAGCTCATTTTGACAAACCCGCAGGCGGCTCTCTTCGCATTCCCGCCGCTTGCACGGGCATCTTCACCCTGCGGCCCTCTTTCGGCCGCTTCCCGACGCTGGGCTGCCGCTCCGGCATGGGCGGTCAGGAGGCCGTGCAGTCCGTCAACGGGCCCATGACACGCACGATCACGGACCTGGAGCTGTACAGCAAGGCCGTTGTCGGCCGCCAGACCTGGCTCCACGACCCTCGCTGCGTTCCGATCCCCTGGCGCGACGTCCGGCTGCCCGAGAAGCTCAAGATCGCCGTCATGTGGGACGACGGCATGGTCCGGCCCACGCCACCCGTCGCTCGCGCGCTCAAGCAGACCGTCGAGAAGCTGAGGGCGGCCGGCCACGAGGTCGTCGACTGGGACCCCCGGGACCAGGAGCAGGGGCTGAGCCTGCTGGCTCGCATGTTCGTCGCGGACGGCGGCATCTCCATCAAGAAGGAGCTGGAGCAGACCGGGGAGCCCTTCAGGCCCGAGATGAAGGCGTACGAGGAGGCCGAGGAGCTCGGGACTTACGACATGTGGCAGATGCACATTGAGCGCACGGGGTTCCAGAAGCGGTATCTGGATCGCTGGAACGCCGCCGGCATCGACGCGATCCTCTGCCCGACGACGCCGTTTGCGAGTGTCAAGAATGGCCAGTTCAGGCACGGTAAGTTCTTGTTTCTGCGACGCTGCTCTCACAGACTCCCGAACTAACCCTTTTTCTCCCTTTCTTCTCAAAGTTGGATACACCGGTGTCTTCAACGTGCTGGACTACTCCTGCGTGTCGTTCCCCACGGGGTTATCGGCGGACGAAAGTGCCGACGTATTCTCCGACTCTACCGGAGAGCCTCTAGGACCCGACTGCGCGGCCATCCGTGCTGAATGTAAGGATAAGTCCGCTTTTGAAATGACACGAACTCGGCTGACCATCTGCGTAGACGGTCCATCCGCCGTGCACGGGATGCCTATCAGCCTGCAGCTTGTCGCACGCCGACTAGAGGAAGAAAAGGCAATAGCGATGGTTGGACATATTCTGGATATCATCTAGATCTGTAGAGTCGCAGCAAAAGCGTAAAGCAATATAATCTAATCATGAACACGTTAGACCACAAACAACTTGTCTCAGAAACTACTAGGGAAATGCCAACTTGTGTCCTGGCATATGGCGAGGCTGATCAGCTTTTCTGGGTGCGTTATATCACAAACCGCTCCTGTGGACTCCAGCATGTCATCAACTCGAATCTAATATTTCATTGACATTACAACTACGTAATTCCGACTACATCTACAGCTTAAGCAGGGCCTTCAGGTCGACGACGCTGACGCTGACCTGGTTGTTGGCGCTGGGCGGCAGCCAGCCGGCGCCGATGATGGCGATCTTGCTGCCGTCACCGACGACTGCCAGGGACCGCGAGTAGGCGTTGGGCTGGGGCACGGGGAACTCGACCCAGGCACCCGGGTCGCCGAGGGCGCGGTTGACAAAGATGTTGGACTGGCTGCCGCCGCTGAGGACGAGGGTGCCGTTGGCGCCGCCGACGGGGGTCCAGACAACGAAGGGGGAGCTGACCGGGTGGGTGCCCTTGTCGGAGACGAGGGCGACGTCGGCGGCGGCGAGGACGTTCTCGGGGTCGGCGGTGATGCGGTAGTGCACGCGGCAGCCGTCGGTGCCGCAGAGCTCGAAGGCGAAGAGGAAGTCGTTGTTGGGGAGCTTGGTGATGACAGGCATGCCGGGGCGGGCCTCGTAGCTGGTCGTGTCGGCGACGTCGTTGATGACGGGGCTCCAGGTCTTGAGGTCGGTCGTCGTCGCGTGGGCGAGCTTCTGGCCGAACTTGGGGTCGCGCTGGTCGGCGTAGTAGGCGATGAGCTTGTCGTTATGGAGCCTAGTCGTGTTCGGTCAGCTTGAGGCTCATGAGAAGGAAACAGTCCCCATGTATCTTTCTTAGACTTACAGCAAGAAGGGCTCCCAGACGGGAGTCAGGCCGTTGGTGGGACGGGCCTCGCCTCCGCTGGCGACGGCGCTTTGGAACGCCCAGGTGACGCCTCCGTCGGTGCTGGCGTAGACATCGAGCTTGGTCAGGCTCAGGTCCGTGGGGATGCTGTTGCCGACGAGCAGAAGGGCGCCGGCCGGGAGACCAGCGAAGGCTGCGGGGAGCTCGTAGAGCATGGGCTGGTAGCGGAGTCCCCAGCCGTTGACAGTGTCCTGGACGCGGCCGATCTCCGACCAGGTGGCGCCGCCGTCCTGAGAGCGGAAGATGGGAAAGTAGACGATGGGGGGCTCGGGGGAGTAGTTCTCCCAAGTGGCGACCAGGTCGCCGGACGAGAGCTGGACGGCACGGGCGTACAGGACGCGCGGGTCAACCCAGCCGGCGTTTGAGGGCGGCGAGAAGATGACCTTGTTTGAGATGGTACCGGAGGCCTGGCGGCCCACGACCGGGGAGGCAACGGGGCCGGCGGCGACCTGGACAGACAGGAGGCTGGCGATGCCGGCAACGGCGGCACGGAGGAACTTCATGGTGCGGTCTTGTGCGAGCCGTGCTAGCCGAACGAAGCTGGGAGGGAGAAGAGTGTGGCGAGGTCAAAGGGAGTCAAATCGATGCAGTGCCTTAAGGAGGAAGCAGGACCGGCCGGCAATCCTCAAACTGTGGGGTTTGTTATATACGTCGTTGGTGAACTCTCAGAGGGTGCGGTCCGCGATATCCACGCCGAGGTAAAACGTCAGTGAGGACGACGTCGACGCTCGAAGTGGTAGGAGCCAAGCTTCCGATGCTTTCGATAACTTGCTTTTATTGCTCTCGTGACCCGGGAAAGGTGTGATCGGAGCCCGCTCCTCGAGAGGATTAGAGTAGAGTTAGCCGTGTTGGGGTGGTGAGCCGGCAGCGCATGCAGGTCCGGCAATGCGACAACTGGGCGTGTAACGTCTGTTTTTGTTCTCCCGACGAGGGGCCCCGGCGCAGCGGGCAATCTCCTTCGATGTGACCTCATGAGGGGGATGAAGGGGAAGAGGAAGGTTGGTCATGTCGGTGGAAAGATGGCCGAAAATAGAGTCACACTCCCCACGTAAGGCTCAATGCCGTTTGAGATCTGGGGTTCTCGTGTGGGGATAGCCCAGCCAAGCCTGCCCACTCCCAGGGACGCGCGCCAATGGCATCGTCCTGTTCACTTCGGTTACCGCCGTGGATCCGTAATGTCGCAAGTTTCACGTGGTGATATCAGCTCCGAGTTGTCAGGTACCGGGGGGGTGGACTCTTTAAATTTTCGTAAACAGGGCCCGGAAGAGAGAGATAGAGAGAGTCGAATAAGGTATGAATGTGACCATGGGGGAGAGGCCTCTCGAACCCGCCAATACTACAACAATGGTGAACAGATGAGATGACAGCATGCACGGGTATCACCAGGCCGAGGGCGACATACTTGAATGAGCCGAGGCTCTGGACATGCAGGATGTTAGGCGCCACAAACGAGAACGCTGCGGGTCGGACGCGACTAAAACCCATGGGAGGGTATCGATCGTCAGAATGCTCCGATAGAGCTGTTTCTGCTGATCTGTGTTCCGTCTTCTGTAGACCCATCGCAGCATTATACCCCCAACCGGAAAGGAGGCCTCGAGAACGGCCGGGTCTAGTTACCTTGGGATCTCATTACCTTGCGAACCAGCTCCATGGATGATTCGGTTCTCGCAAGGGCATCGGATGATTACCTACCCAATCGGCCTTACGAGGTGTTCATCCTTTTTGTACGACGTCTGCATGGGTCATTTTTCCACTTGCCACAATGATTGGTTGATCCACCGCGGTGACTGACATGTGTCATGCACGCGTTTCGCGCGGATGAAAAACCGACGATGCGAAACATCGACCAGCCCTCCTGGCCCACCTCGATGGTAAAGTAGGTATCCTGCATCTGCTGGGAAGTTCACGGCGGCCGAAAGCACGTAAATGACCCGGAACTCCGGTCCGACTTTGACCGGAAAGTCTTGCTTGAACCCGGGCACCAGTAGATACAACAGACGCCTAAATCATCGGAGAAGTTATGCCGTTGCCAAATTAGAACCACTATTGGCCGTGGTGCTTCCTATAGCCTATTGGGGCCGAGCAGGTTGTATCTTAACATATCGCCGGTGGTTCGGCGCCCTTGCACAGCCCAATCGGGTTATAGTTGCAGAAAGATCGTAGCTCCGGAACGTTAAGCATTGCTAGCCTCAGCTCGCCGGTGAAGAGATTGACTTCTCAGGGGTTGCCTTGGAACAAGCTCAGACTGCCGAATCTGGGGGCCGTTTGGGATCGACCGGCCATGCCGTGACCCCAACTACTTTAGAACCGGGTTTCAGTGCTGTTGTCGACCATCCTCTTCGGTGACAGTCGTGGAAAAGCCCGTTAGACTTTTGAGATCTATGAGTTGGCAACTCAATCTTTTTTATCCGGCCCCGTTCTACTGCCATGTCAGTACGAAGCAGAATCCACTGTGTTCGCTCACCCATGTTTAGTGCTTGTAGGTCTCTGTAATAACACACGGATGCCCTGATGACTGCCAGAGTTTGGTTGACTTTTACATCCATGCTAGTGGGATCCATACAGCTTGCAATCCCGGGCGGAAGAGCATCTGCTTGTGGGAGCTGTGCATCCTGTTACTTAAGGCTCGGGGGACAAGATGAATGAGGTTGTCAAGACGGCGACAACTTTAGCAGTTGTCGGCGGCTAATCTAGCTCGATACAAAATTTGACCGCAGACCTTGGAATTGCGTAGAGAACCGGCAGCAGCAATTTCGAACGGCCCCGAGATTGCTGCGAGGGGTTAAGGAGAGCAAAGAGTTCTCGTGGATTTCGCTGTGCTGCCGATTTTGGAGTTTCGTGGCGTGATGGCTATTCAGGCTCTATGAATTTACCACAAGAGGCTGTGATAGTTCTTT
The DNA here is from genome assembly GCF_000149035.1 of Colletotrichum graminicola M1.001. Lineage (NCBI taxonomy): Eukaryota > Fungi > Ascomycota > Sordariomycetes > Glomerellales > Glomerellaceae > Colletotrichum > Colletotrichum graminicola. Next base: position 479,364 of record NW_007361025.1, on the reverse strand, counting down.
TCTCCCCCGCCACTGAATAATATCCTGAGAGCCTTCACAGAAAACTGTACTTCATTTTGAGAAATCTTTACGATTGAGGTGTGGCAGTCGAACAGCATACCCTCCAAAAAAGCCGCCACTCATGGTGCCCAAAACTGCCCGAGTGCCAATGTTCACCGTTGCCACAAGAATGGGATATGCTATGGGTCTTTGTCTGCACGTGCGAGCTGCTATTCAGCCATTCGATTCTCGATGCGCCTACTTCCCCGCGTCTGAGCATGCACAATGACTGTGGAGGAGGTTGGACCGAAGAGGGGATGACTGACTTGTAGGTCCGGCCTAGCGTCACGTCAGACCGATGACCGATTGCCGACCTCTATTTGATTGGCCAATTATTCAATAGTCCGTGTGCTTCGTATGTCGCTCTCGTCGATTCTCCACGTTTCGACGGATCGCTTCCGTGTGTGCCTCGAATCTGAGTCAGTATGCTGGTCCCTCTTCCTAGCCGTTGTTCGGAGATTAGGATATGTTTATGGAGATGATCGGCTGTATATTACAAGTCACGACCAGACGTGGAAACTGGTAGGGGCTGCTCTGCTACCAGAAATATGGCGTTGCTATTCTCTAGAGTACACGAGGTTGAATCGATAATGACATAGTTGGAGAACCTGCAATCAAACCCGTGATAAGAAGTTGGGTGGATAACGGTATCTTTATGTGTAAGCCTCATAGCTGAACCATGACCATTGCAATGTATTGCATTATTCATATCAGCTCCGCCATATAGTTGTTGTCCACGTTTGGAACATATCTGCCGCCTGATAATCTCTTCTACTCCCCACTCAGTGGTATCCTTTAAGACGTCATCAGTCTGCTCTAGTATATTGCCTTCGGTGTCTGGGACAAATAGAAAGCTCGCACAGAGGCGAGGAAACACTAGGCGCTGAAGTTTCAAAGCCGAGCCTGTCGGGCACGGTCGGTGTGGCGAGGCTGGCGACGCAGTTATAGAGCCAAACGGTTGCCGTGCCGGCGGCCACACCCTTGCTACGACGGGACCTGGGGTAAACTTCCGCAAGCAGGTCCCAGCCGAGAGACGAGTAGGGGATCCCCTAGAGAAGCACGAAAGCAAAGGCCATGGCCACCGCGGCCCAGGCCTTGGAGTAGACGCTGGTAAGGAGAGCCATGATGCCCCAGGCGGCACCACCTCCAATGTCACCAATAATAGCGATTAGGCGGTGTCCGGCGTTATCAATGATAGGAAGCAAGCGCAAACGGCCAAAATCTGGAGAATACTGAGGATACTTGACATAATGGAGGTCATCTCTGCCGGTTAACCGAGAGACTACAGAAGAGTGGAAGATGAAGGCATTGGTGCCCTTTTGCATAAAACCATGGAAAACTCATTAGTTGCTGCAATGCATAGGTCCATCTCCACAATCGTAAGAAAAGTTCAACTTCTCATAATGTTTAGTATACAAATCCGTCTTCCTTCTTAGTTTACTTGCCCATCTGGCTTCCCTGCTGAAAACTCAAGCCTCGTAGACAAGAGGCCCCTGTACACAGGACTGATAGTGAGCTCTTAGCCAGTCCTTTCATTCTGCCTACTATGTGGTCCCGGATGCCCTGGGTTTCCGGAAAGATTTGGAGGTATTGGTCCTGACGGTAACGTCACTGGAGCCTGATACTGGTAAGGTGCCATGATTACCATCATGGGGACCATACGGATGGGGGCTATCGCCGGTTGATACTGTTGTATGGACTCGGTCCTCCCATCTCCTCCGTCGTAAATGTAGCTTTGATCCAACGAGGCGTGCGGGAAGTGCATGTGACCCCCCAGCAATCCTTCCGCAACAGTGTACGTCTGACGATCTTCACGAGGATGTCCTCCGTCATTCGCGGGCTGCATTTTTGCTGTTGGGACAGGTGACCCGGCTACTCCAACATGCCTTTCCATCTTTTGCCCATGTTGGCCAAGCTCCGTGCGTCGCTCCTCAGTGAACTGACCGACTGATGATGAAAGAATCCGGCCAGGGTCCCTTGATGGATTCTGAGATTGTCGTACATTCTTTCCAATCTCTGCAGTGCTCCCCGCGTTCATCGGTGGCGAGACGGGCAGCGTCCCTCCCTGTTGGTTACTGACTCCATCTTTCTTTGGAATGGCTGGTTTTTGCGAACCAAAAGGTAGCCCAAAACGGCCGCTGACTGCTTCTCCGCCGTTACGCGATTCCGTCGTGGAATCTTGGTTTCTGCCTTCTTTGGGATTGTTGCCATCGCCCCCGCCCATCGGTATCGGACTCGTTCTTGCGCTTTTGTATGCTTCGGACCCTTCCTCATCCGAGTCCTCTATAGCCCAGCTTTGATAGCGTGTATTCGGTACATGTTCTTCGTGATTCATAGGAATCTCGCGAAGATCAGGCACATTTACCTGTACCGAACGTGATTGAAAATCCATGTGCCGGTTCTGTTGACGGCTTACTCCTGATGCTCTGCTTAGCACGACGGAAGGAGCAGAAGTTGTGTGCGAATATATCCCCCCCACTATGGAGGGCGATGGCGCAGACGGTGCCGGCGGTGGGAGTCTCACCGACTCCTCAGATAGCCCTGTGGATGAGGTACGACTATGATATTGCTGATAATGGTTGGTTCCCGGGCCATTGGAATCAATATCGTCGAAACTTGCTTCATATTCGAACCTGGGTTCCATATTGAAGACAGAAACAGGTGGGGGGCGTCTCGCGGTTGGGTGCGGTGTTCCAATCGAGGAGGCTGAGTGGACGTGGTAAGCTTTTCGCTCTGCCTCATGCCGTATTCGCTGGATAATCTCTTCAAGCTCCATGGCTCTCCTCTCCTTCTCTCGGAACTCTTCCCTGATGGTCTCGATCAGCTCCTCTCTCATGGCTTTTTCTTGAGCGAGCTTGAGAGCGAATTCCCTCTCGACCTCCAGTCGCGTTTGGTCCTGGATCTGCTTCTTTTCTCGCTGTGATCTTTCTGCCTTCTCTTGGGCCATAATCTCAGCTTTCACAGTCGCTATCTCGATGTCAAGCTGCGCCTGACCCTGAACCTCCCGCACAACCTCAGCCGTCTGTTGAACTGCAACTTCTAGCGTGGTTTTCTGAATATATTCCTGCATGGACTGCTGTTCTCTCATCGCCTTCTCTGCTAAAAGCTCATCCATTTGCTTTTTTAACTTCTCGACTGCTGGGTCGTTCATTGGATCAGTTGGGGGAGGAGGAGGAGGAGTGGGCGTATCCCATAGTCTCTGGTCAGTATAAAATGGCGCGCCACTTTGCTGGGTATAATTAATGCCGCTAAACTGCGGGTCGTAGCCCTGGTAAAATGGAATCATCTGGCCCGGAACCGGGTATGAATATGGGAGGTCAATAGGGACTGTGCTGGTCCCGGTAAGATGAGATTGCCACTGCGTCGGGTGGCTATTGTCGTCAACATTTTCAACCCTGCCACGCTGATAAATCGTCCGTCTTGGAGCTGTTGTAGTTGGGCCCCGTGCTTTAGTTCGATTTGGCATTGCTGGAACATCCTTTGAATGATGTCGATGTTTTGAACGAGTGACTTGCTCGAAATCCGATGCATTTCTTTCGGGGCTGAAACCAGAGTCTTCGTGTTGTTCAGGAGATCTGACTGTCGTGCGTTTTGACATGGCTTTCCGGAGGGCTTGTCATACAATTTCTCATTGCTTTCTGAAATCTTTTTGCAAATTCCGACGACAAATCGAGCACGGGCTGTTTATTACGATTATGCAGTGTCGTCGAGGGCAACATCCGACTTGTTCATGCCATGATTGTTGCTAACGGGTGCAAAGTCTCAAGGGATCTTTACCAGAATTTGCAATCACTGTTCAGATAAGCAAATGAGGGGTATCGACAAGCATTTCTCATGGGGCAGACAGAAACGGCATTATGCCCGATAAAACTCAATTGATTAGGCTGCAAGTTGGTGCCATCAGGCTGAGCGCTTAGTGCTGCGGGATGACAACAAGCCAGCCACCCCCATCGATATTATCCCAAGAGCCTGCCGCAATAGTGGTTAGCTTGTCATTTTACTAACCTATCCGACCTTAGGACTTCAACAAGGATTAAATAATCCTGAGTTGACTGTCCGGAACAGGAATAGCTCAGGCATCCAAGTGAGCTGGTTATGCACGATGGAACATTACCAAGACTAACAGTGGTTGACTGATTGGTAGAATGAAACGCAATCTGCACATAATTCTGAGACTAATGCATGGAACCCTAAGCAATAACCAAGTTCCCAAAATTCCGATGTTCCTTGTTCTCTACTTAAGCGATCCCTTCTTTCTTTTTGCTATGCCTCCCTTATCATCAAAAAAGAGAAGAGAAAAAAAAAGCCTCGTCATTATGTGCATGAGCATGACCAGGTTGAAATAGTCTTCTTGTTGAAACTATTAGTAAACCCTGAAGCTTGTTGTAGAGAGACTGTAACTCTACTTCTTGATTGCCACCCTTCACTGGGTACTTCTACGGTACTGGATGGTTATTATCTAGAAAAGTGGTTACTGAATTGCTGAAGTCTGTGAGCGAATGTTCCGGACGGTAATGAATCATAATATAAAGTAGAAGACATCGCTGTCACAACAAATGAAGGGCTGACTCAACGTGATCTATGGTAACAAAACCGACCCCCTTCAACCGGTCGTACCGACGGCCTTCTACCAGTCTAGCACTGTGTATGGCTTCTGGTATTCTTCATGAAATACCAGAATCAGTTCAAGGACCTTCTTGTTGCACTTTTCCCCGTCGAATTTCGCTATCGTACGAAATAGTTTGTTTTGGAAATTCAATCCCAACTGTCTCTCCATTCATGCCATGGAATTATACGCATTAAAATTGAATTTGGGTTGGCTCAAACACGTAGGATTATTGGGTGATTTCTGTATCATCCCCGATTACATAGGCCTCAATTATCCTTGATCTTATATCACAAAGATATCGAGGGCTTTGTTTGCGCAGCCAGCAGTATGGGAACAAGTCATACCGTGCCGAGGTTTCCTCGCTTCTCCCTCTCTCCATATTATCGCTGTAGGCCTCTGAAGCCCAGTGCTCAGTTTCTCGCGAAGTTGACGGGTAGGCTGTCATCGCTGCTCCAGCAGCTGAAGAATCTGAGTGTCGCCGTTGAGCTTCGCATGGGACGCTGCGGTCTGACCATTACAGTCGGGCAAATCGATAGCCGCTTTGCGATCAGTCAGAATGTACACCCCTAGCATCCACTGACCCTGGACAGCCCGAACCAACGCCGTCTTTCCCTCGTTGTCCTTTGCGTTGACGTCGAGCCGCGACCTCTCAAGGGTGTCCACGATCAGATTCATTATAGACGCATCCTTCCTCTCTACGGCGTGGTGCAATGCGGCATAGCCCTGGGCATCCTTCAGGGTGACATTTGCGTGCTTTCCAAGAAGTAGTTTGATCATTTCCGTATTCCCCCTCTGCACTGCAAAATGTAGCGCGGTATGCCCTTCGATATCCTGAGCATCAATCTCTGCTCCCTTTTCCAGTAACAGCCAAGCCATGGATGTATTGCTGTTCTGAGCTGTCCAGTGCAGTGCTGTGCGTCCTTTCGTATCTGCCATGTTCAACGCAGCTGACTTTTCCAACAGGAGCCAGGCGATGGAATCATAGCCCTTCTGCATTGCAAAACGAAGCGCCGAACGTCCTCTATCGTCTTGGACATCTGTCGACGCTCCGTAATCCAGGAGAAGCCACACCAGCTCCTTATACCCGCCCCAGGTTGCTTCCATTAGTGGTGTCGTATCGTCTTTGCATTGGGCGTTTACATTGGCCCCTTGATCGAGAAGGATCTTCACCACTGCCGTACGGTTGTATCGAACTGCCCACCTCAACGGTGTGGTATTGTCGGGATCAGCCAAGTCAACCTTAGCCCCTCTCTCCAACAACAGAAGTACAGTAGGCTCCCAGCCATATTGAGATGCTTGTCGCAGCGCGGTCCAGCCATCTGTACATTGTTGATTGACATCATTTCCTTTCAGCAGCATGATGTCTAATGTCTTCAAGGACGCGTATTGAAGCGCATACCTCAATGGCGTCCAGCCTTCTTCATCTTCTCTGTTTACCTCTGCCCCATTTTCGACGAGAATATGCGCCTCTCGTTGAAGTCTATATTTGAGGGCCCATCGTAAAGGTGACCATTTTCGTTTGTTCCAGACATCGAGCTGCGCGCCAGCATTGCTCAGTAGCTTGATCACACGACTGTGTCCACTCATTACTGCTAAGTGCAATGGTGTGTTGTGTTCGTGGTCCTTGGCGTTGACACTGGCGCCTCTCCGAAGCAAAATATCCACGAGCCTGATGCGGCCATATTTAGCAGACCAGTGAAGGGCTGTCTGTCCGCTACTACAGACATCATGAATATCAAAGCCATCATCAAGGAGTCTTTCAGCCAGTCCCCTGAGGTCATAGTATGCCACAGCGTGCAAACCTGTTACTCTCTGTGTCGTCATTGGATGAGAGCTACTGGTAACCTGGAACAAATTTGTCACCTTTGGGGTGCTTTTGAGAAATCTTAATGCCAGGGTTTTCAGGGGCTCGGTTTCGCCCGCGCGGTGGTAGTGATCTACCCAGTGTCTCGCGGCATATTTGAGAAGAGCCCAGCGTCCGATACGGTCATCGACTTCTGACTGAGAGAAAGCGGCCTTTCCAAAAGCATCGTCAGAGAGATAGGTCAAACAGGCGGAAGCGATGTACTCCTCGCCGGGTATCTGGTCGGGGATCCCCCTCAGATAGGCTTCGGCTGTCTGGTGCATCGGTAGAACCAGCATGCTCTCATGGTCGATGATGACAATTCCAGCGCAGGCTTCGGTCAGATAGTCTTCGTCGGGGACTGATTCTCCATCTAAGCCAATATTCTCATCTTTTACAGCGAAGGCATGACACAGCTCTCTAGCGTTCAACGGCTCGACTGCAAAAAGAACCCAGGATAGTACGTGCTTTGCCAGCTTTTGTTGAAAGAGACCTTGGTTTTCGATTCGCTTAAGGACTTTGTCGTATGTTGTTGATATCTCAGGCATCTCCATGGTCTTCAGGGCTAGTCGGAGATCCGCAAGAGTGCCTTGTGCTGCAAGACAGTTTACGTGTAAGCACGCAAAGAGGAAGCTGTTGAATGCTGGTCAGCTGGGTGTACCCTTTCAGGTGGCAGTCATAACTTACATTCCCTGAACCCTATCAATTATTGTATTGATGACCAATTCTTCAAATGATGAGTCTTTTTCCTTTGCTGCCAAAACCATCTTTCGCAATGCCTCGTGGCTTGTGATTCGCTGTTTAACGTAGGTTCTGAGGTCCGATTCATGTGCCTCGATCTTGATTTTTGAGTCTGCATTTAGCATCCGTCGAATGCCCTCCTGGGTTCGGGACGTCACTAATATGCTCAGTTTTTTTGATAGGCGATGGATATCTCTCAGGAAGGTCTGTCGAGTATTATCCGGGTGCTCCTGACAGTCATCTAAAGCATCCACGACCAAGAAGACACGCGAATATCTCTCAATTTGCGTTTGAATCATGCCCAGAAAATCTTCCGGTCGGGGAGTGACAGTTTCATACTTGGAATTCCTGAAAATGTCTTGTAGATTATTGCTGATTTGTGTGAGCTTTTGCTTCTGAACAAGCTGAACCAACAAGCCCGCATATATGTGGACTAAGTTCGGGTGGACCGATGATTCATGATTGAAGTAGATGTGAATGCAGGCTGTTGGCCTAGTGCTCTTCACTTCGAACTCGGATTCTATGTGTTGTATGATTGTTGAGCTTAGAAGCCAAAATGTCGTTAGCTGGTGTTGAGTGGAGGATATAAGTCATATCTGAGCGGCCTGGGTATCAACATACGCTAGAACGCTTTTTCCTGCGCCCACTTCTCTTCTTAGAACAAATCCTGATATATTAAAGTACTCTTGGGAGTGCAGAACTCACAGGATCCATGACACCATAGTATTCTGGACTTTTCATTTATCCAGTCCAAAAACTCTTTTCGTTGGAGTAACCACTCTCCGGTACCAGGTGTTCTTTGAACTAGCAATCTGTCATGCCTTTTTCGAATATCGGTAAGGCAAAATGATAGAAGCCATGTGATAAATTCGGGTTCTTCAGATATCAATATTACAACACTTGATCGTGTGTCTATGTATCAATAACTTACGCGACGGATGGGAAGCGCTCGTTTTGCCTTGCTTGGAAGAACCTATCAAGAGTCCTTTGTTAGTCTTTGCCTCATCTTTAAGTTTTCATTTGAGAGAGTAAATGTGTAAACAGTGTTGAATGTAGTAAACCGAGATGTACAGCTTTGGTCGATACCATCTACAAGGGGAAGGACTAACTTGAGTTGGGATACAGGAAGTTGTTGAAATATATGTTGCGAGCTTTGTCTGATGCCCTCACCGTCAGTGACCGGACCCAAGCCACCAATACCGATCATGACTCATCGGCAGATGACTGAGATGACCCTTGTCTCTCCTTGGGAGGCATAATACCGTGATAGTGATATCTTCCCTCGTAATTATTTCCACGGATGTTTCTCAGTGTGCCAGAGCCTGAGTTAACATACATGTCTCGATGAGCTGTCTGAATGGTGCCACCGGTACTCTCGTCGAAAACAGAGTCGCACAGCGATGAAGGTACGCCTGCAATTTCCTGGGCGGCTTTCTCCAGCTCTTCTTTCCTTTTCTTCGCTGCGTCAAAGACAGCAAATGTAGCTCAGACAGTGAAGTCCTGAAGGATATTCTGCATAAGGTCTTCGACCCGCGATTTCTTGCCTAATTTGAGCACGAGCGCTTTGTAAACGGAAGTAACAAACTCGCCGTCCTTTGCCTTCATCTGGATCTTCAAGAAAATTTCCTGGAGTTCTTTGGTCTTCTTTTGGCAGCTAGCCAGTGTCTTCCCCAGCGCCTTAACCTCATTGGCGGGTGCATCTTTTGCGTGGCCCTTGGCCTCTTCTAGAATCTCTTTGATGAGCGGAAGCCGATTGTTGACTTCCTTGAACGCTTCTGGCAGTCCCCGAAGATCTTCGATGGCACCAAACACCTCAATGGAGGTGTCGATGATGGTGATTATGGTGCCTATCAAACCGAAGATCTCGAAGCCTGATGCCATGTTTTTCGAAAGTCGAAGCCTCCCGTGAAAGGACCTGACATCAAATGCGTCGGTAAGCCTTTTAGGTTTTCTATTAGTCCATAGATTAGCTGAATGAACTTGAAGGATTTCGACAAACGTCAGCAGGTTGGTCTGTACCGGACTGTCCGAACGTTTCAACTTTTTCTGTGTACTGGAGAAAAGAGTGCAGGATAAGCAAAGTAACGAACCGGGTATGGCTGGCATTTATACCCTAAGAAAATATGTGGTTTCCATGCCGCTTTACTGTCTGGGCGACGTAAGAAGAGGTATCGATTGACAATCCTTTCGCACAGCTAGTCAAGAAGCTTGTGGCAAGAAAACAGAGGGGAATACAAGGCCTCAAGATAACGAGCAGCCTACCCACCTTCATTGACGCACTAGCGAAATACCTGCAGCATGGAAGCAGGCTGTCTGACATGCAGCCTGAGGAAACGGAGTCAGCCAGTAGATTTCTTCCAGCACGCGATGCCAAGCTGAATATGAGGGTAAGGCACATTATGTGCGTAATACCAGGAACCAATCGCCTGTTTGCATTTATAGATCACCCCACCCGACTGCCATCTGCATAAATGTGCGTCTCATTCAATTCGGTGAAAACCTGCCGGCTTAACTGCGACGCGGACGATTTGGGATCTGGCTCCCCCCATTGCAATCTCTTATCGTTGTTGGTAATAGTATCGGGACGCCGCAGTGGCCTTGGAGCTCTAACATGATAGGAAGCTTATGAAGGCTTTCCCAACTGCGATATAACGTAAGACAGTCGAGTTGCTTGATGGTATAGCATTTTTGACCCTGCTGCTAAAGTCGTACGCAAAGATTTGGTTGTTACCGTTCATAGCATGTCAACATTGCCGATTCATTTGTCGACTTTTGGGGGCTGGCCCCGCCAATGACGAACAGAAGCCAAAGCCTAACCGAGAAGGGAGGTGGCGGGGGGCATCGAACTCAAGGCTCGAAGCAAGGTAGCTGAACGTGTAGGCTTCGATAACCACCTACTCCAGACGTAGTTTCCATGACAAGACAAAATGCAAACGATTTTGTTGTATATAACTCGCCCAGTCATTCATAAGTATCTCAGGGTAGCATCCGCATATCGTTGGGCTTATAAGCTGATAATAGCCATTCCGTTACCCGTCAACAAGTCTGCTGGTTGGCTTCCCTTGGCCTGATTGATCCGTTCACGTCGAACACAGCTCCCAGGCACGCCGGCTAGAAAGATCTCGCCTTATATCCTGTGACAACAAGCAACTCGGCAAAGCAAGGATACTCTCCCTAGTTGAAACCGCTGAACAGCCGAGCTGGAGTTTGACTCCATCGCATTCCGGAGCCAAGAACCCACAATCCAGGGCCCGGAGTTCAAGCCGGCCCCACTTGGTCTCCGGAACTCGGAACCGGACGGCGATTCCAGCTGCTCGTAATATCCATCCTGGCGCGCTACGCTTCGTTTCCCCAACAAATAGCAGCAATAAATTCCCCATGAGGCAACACTACTACGCAGACTCGATCGGGATGTACCCACATAAAATGACAAGAAGCTAGAACTGTTACGACATCTGGCGATCGCCCCGTTCCGGTGTTGTAGAGCTGTTTTCTGCCGTTTTAATGCCCTCCTGTATGTACCAGAACTGTAAGAAAGGAACGATTATGGCTTTATAATAGGTGTCAGAGCGGCGCGGCTCGGTAGTAATACGAGGCTTGACATGATCAAAATGCGATCTCTCCCAAGCTCCTAACCCCGATGAGAGCGTGCCGGGCCGGCCTCGGCCCACTGGCACCCCTCCGGTGCCGTTGTCCCAGACTAGTTAACCCACAAGGTTCAAGACACTATTCACACGTTTTAATACCAAAGTTTCCCCTCCCGATAAAAATGCACGAGAAGATCATAAGCAAGCGAGCCTAGTCTCATAACGAGTGTCTTTGCTTCATCCCGGTCTAGCAGGTCCTCGTGTTTAGCAAATACTTCCATGATGACGTCCCGCAGGCCGCGATCAGTTTCAATTATAGAAGTGTAAGCCTCGCCAGCAGCATCCAGAAAATCGCCATCGTCCTAAGTTTCTATAGCAGTTGTCCTGAATTTACTTACAGCAAGGTCTTTAAGGCTATTAATAGCATACTTCTCTGTAATTACGTACACCTTAGCGTAGAGAAGGAGCCCTAGAAAGTTCTTGCAGTTGTTATGCTGCTCTAACAACTTTAGACAGTTATTAGGGTTAAGAAGCTATTAATAGTTAAGACAGTAGAAATATTAGATTATTATGTCTATAACATAAGGTTTATTATTTAGGAGGGAGATAACGCTATTAAGAGCTTCCTATGCAGTAGCTAGTGTCAGTAGTTTATTTTATTATACTAAGACAGAGATATAAGTACTTTAAATAGGTTACAGCATGCAGCAGCTAAAAAATCAGAGCGTAGACAGACAATAGGGTGGTGTACTAGATAGCTCTTAGCAACAGAGGATATAGTCAGATCTACGTAGATTCCAGTAGAGTAGAGGCTGTTACAGTGTTATTATAATCACATCTAGCCAGGGGAGATAGTCAGGGAGGGTGCTTGCATCTCAAGAGATTCATAGAGGTCTCGCTGTGGCCGACCAGTGGGCGCCACAGTAGGCTGAAATGCCATAGAGGCAAAGAGAGGGGCAGGCGCCATTAGGGTGGGCTGTTGGGGCGGGAAGAGCTGTAGAAAGGCAGCCCAGGCTAGGAAGGACAACTGAAATATAGAATCCTTCTAGAGAGATTGTAGGATGGTGATCAAGCGTTCAGTTAAGAAGTCAGGAACCCATAGATTGTGCTTACAGACAAGGGATGTGATTGCCTTCTGTTGAACGTACGTGAGACTTATTGTAAAGATGTCTCTGCGGTCGCGATCCCGGTAAACACGGATTCTTTTGGATCTAGAGGGTTCTGAATACACGCTACGGGTATAGCTAGCTAGACGTGGCGTCTGAGGCGACGCAAGTCAGATGGGAAAGGTTCTGGGAAAAGCTCCTCTAGAATCGAGGACGCCAGGTGACCAACAGTAACCCTAACAACTCCTGGATGTATTACGTGAGGTTTAACAGGGGACAAAGCAACGAGAATGTTCTCCAGAACACCCCGAAGTTCACATCATTTGAGTTGTAGCTGTAAGGTCATGTTCCCAGGCTTGTCCAATTACGATTTGTTGTACATAAGCTAGTTGAAGACGGAGTTAAGGAGCAGTTGGTGAGGTACCGATGAGGCATCGACGGGACGTACAGATTCCCCTTTACTACGTAGTCACTTGGCCAAGCCAGTATCATCCTCGTATCCAAGAGTGCAAGGAGAATTAAGTCGGGTGTGTCTTGATCAAGTGTTTGAGAAGAAGACTCGGTTACTCATTCTTGTCCGTACGTAGCCCTCTAACACCTCATCAACTCCAAATGGTCTCAACCATAGCGGACCAGTGCCCTCCAGATTGAGGCTATGCCTCACTGGTAAGTTTTCTTGAGCGGGCTGACCTCCCTCATTGACTAACTATTTTTCATAACCCCTGCTGGAATGAACGTGGACGCATCGGGTCTAGTAGGGTTAACAGTGAAGGTCCGCGGCTGGTGTGGTAATGCTTACTTCCGATTGGCAAATGCACCATGGCGGGCCGACAAAGCCAATGCTGGTGTGATCCGACTTACACATGCTGGAACTCTAGTCTTTAAGCCTCCGAACATGCTCCAACGTGCATACATCACCAACATGTCCATCGTCCAATAAGGGCGGCTCCTCAGTCGAGGCACTATGATTGCCCGGATTTGAAGCTTTGAAACCCCAGTTCAAACAAATACATCGCGTCTTCAACCTCTATCAATATGTGTACCGGGACCGGGTGGATGGATGTTAGCGTGGTCAATGGCCGCCTCCCGTTCCACCAAGCAGCAGGAAGATGTGTCGGAGGACAGTCGAACTCTCATTAGCCTTCCGGCAACAGCTAAGATCAAAACCCTTAGTAGAGTCTGTGCCGATTCGGAGACATGGGACAGATGCGGAGCGCAGTGATCCGCCCTTCGACTTCTTTCTGACCAACCCTTCAGGCAAGGTCAACCTCCGCAAGGCCACCATTACAGGTGTCTGTTGGAACAGGTCCTTGTATAAGCACTGGGCCGGGATCAGCGGTAGAGCAGCAGACTATGCACTAACATGCAGGTAACAGCGATACATCGAGGGTGTTGATTGTGGGCATTGCAGGCTGCGAAAGCCCAACTATAACAAGGCTTGCGCGCTCGCTTCATGCGTGATGGACACAAAAGTATACCTGTGCACATTCCGTATCACGGTAGGTCTGCTCGTGCATCTGAAGGCTTCCCTGCGGCGGCACGTCAGCCATTCAAACGCCTGGCGAGTGCTGAGTTCTGATAGCCGCCTCTGGCTAGACAACAAAGCGGCTATTTCCTGCACTACTTATAGTGCAGGCCTCCTTTTGGCTGTTTGCATCTTTTTACTCGCATTATCATTACCCTAGATTCCACGACTTTATAAGTTTACGTTGTGATTAACGGTACACACCAAGAGGCCTGTAATTAGGGATAAAAGCAAAGAAGTTGCTTTTCTGGATTAAGGTAAACCTTTTGACATTGTTTGTACTGTAAGCGGATGGTCTGGCTTAAGAGACAAAGATTCTTGCCAGGAAAGTAGACATTACAAGCTTGATGCTAAATCCTGGACGGCTTAGGCTGAGTATCTTCCTAAAATTAATCAACCTTTCCTTATTACCCCCTTGATGGACGGATGCCGACTTAGACTTACAACGTATGTTACGCTGAGGCTTAACTTAGTGCATACTTTTTTGAGTGTTGCCTCACACTGGAACTACTGATTGTGAAATGGAAAATTCGTTTAGTTGGCAATGCAGGAAGCAAAAACTATTACGTAAGGTCAAGATAATTGTTCGCCAAGCTTCTTGTAGCTTCTATATGGATTTATTTCTTGTGTTGGAGCCTCCCGGGTGGCCCCGTGTCAGTACCACAAGCTAGGTATATAGGACACACAGCTAGTCGAAGCAGAAACAGAGGAATAGATAAACCGTAAAAAGAAGTAAATGTTCTCGAATTATTAATTATGCTACCGTTGCGCAAGTATAGCCCTGTGTTGCAACAGATGGCTGGTTCGTGAAGCTACTTCCCTAGTGTGGGCAGTGTTTTGCAGGAAGAAGAAGGGGCTCGTCGTGCAGCGACAGTCTTTCATATCTGATCAGGGAAATTTACCGTCTCATGAGTCCGGCAAGGAATTCGTCCAGCATCGCCATGGCCTTGGGTCTGGTGGCGCATTTATATTACATCGCTCGGTGTTTTTCCGGTACTTGAGTAACTGGCAACTTTTGCAGAAGGGAGCATGGCGGTCATTGAGATATGTTGGAAACCACGCAGCGTTGCTAGAATATATAAACAACCCTATGAAAGCAAAAGCATCTCCCTCGTCGCAACTACTAAAGGTGAACTACAATCTGGCCCGCCGTATTCCCGAACCAAGAACCCACAGTCGGGGGGCCCGGATTCTGGCACGGCCCCACTTGGTCCCCCGAACCCGGTACCGGGCGGGGTTCGTCCAGCTGCCCGCAATTACGGCCGAGTTATCCGGCAGCGCTACCCTTCGTCCTGCTCATCTTACCAGCCCAAGCAGGTCGCGGAAGACAACCCAGATATACACGTCACATCAGCCCAGCTTCGTGCGATCCCTACGCAACCCCCCCCCCCCCAGTGTTCAAACACCATCATGTTCTTTTTCTAGACCTCGGTAGCAGGCAGGACGCATCACCAGGCCACCCGATACCACTCTGAGCTTTCAATCAACGCGAAAAACAGCTGAATCTCGGCCCCGACACTAGTCTCGGATGACGCGCGCCCTTACGGTCCATTCGCCCCCATCTCCCCCCAATTGGCCACGCCCATTTCAGCTCCTCAATTCGACACATGTCTGTCTCAGCACCTCGTGCACACCGTTACCGACGTTGCTCTCTCACGGCATCAGACTAGGACCAACCAACCCAACAAGCAGGATGGGGGGGAGGCCTAACCACCAATCTCTCTCCACTCATTCCACCAGGCGAATCCGGTAGTGACACAGCATCCATCAAGCTGCCCCTCCCTCCGGCGCCTCGTACCTAAGAGCTGCTTGTTAAATAATAGAAAAAACAAAAAGCCTGGTCGTGCGATTTATGCGCCACGGTTGCTAGGCGGCCCCGTTCAGCTGGCAAAACATCTGCCCCCCCCCCTTGCGTAAGTATACCACACGTTAGCCACACACACACACTTGGCTTGCAACAGAGCCTCTCTCCAACGGGAGAGGGAGGAAGAAGGGTGGGGGGAGGGATAAAAAAAGGCACACGCCGTCCCCACATACGAAAATGCTCCTCTGCCAGATCGACTGCGACGCTGGCTGGACGCACCCCGGCCGGTTCCCCAACCAACCGGCCCCGGTATTATTAAGATCACCCGCCTTCCCGCTGGCTTTGCCGGCGCTCACTACCCTGCCACATCTTCGCAGCTAGCTGTCTGGGGTGACGCGCTAAGAAGAGGCACTGCCGGGAGGGAGAACGTACTATGTAGGAAGGAGGGAGGCTTAGCCAGGGGGGGGCTTTGTTTTCACACGTCA
This sequence comes from Colletotrichum graminicola M1.001, assembly GCF_000149035.1. Lineage (NCBI taxonomy): Eukaryota > Fungi > Ascomycota > Sordariomycetes > Glomerellales > Glomerellaceae > Colletotrichum > Colletotrichum graminicola. The sequence continues at coordinate 463,625 of NW_007361025.1, read as the reverse complement.
GACTGGAGCCGTCAGGATCCGCGAAGGGAGTTTCTTGGACAACACACACGCGTGGCATTCGCTCGTGTTCGATTGAGAAACAATGGGGTAACGGAAACCGAGGCGACTGGGCGTGCAAAGCCCCAGCCAGGACTGGGGGAAGGGTGGGAACCCTGAAAAAGAAAGAAGAAAAAAACAGGGAAAGATGAAGAAAACGAGGGAAGCTCATTGGGATTCGTATCCGTTGTATGTAAACAAAACCCCCATCGATCCCTCTCCTTCCCCCCCCCCCCTTGGATCCCATTTCCAATACTTCACTCCCCATCCCATCTCCAACTCTTCACGGTCGCGCATCTGCCGCCTGTTCAGCCAAACAACCCATCGCGATACGCATCAGTCATCCTCACACTCGAGAAAGGAAAAAACAAAAAGAAGAACCACCACCACCCGCAACAATGTCCTCGACCGCCCTATCCGCCTCCTCGGCGCCCCCCGCCGCCCCCTCTTCCACCGCCCCCGTCTGCACCTCCAACCTCTACGACACCCCCAGCCAGGACCGCGTCTGCGCCATGCCCCTCGCCGGCAACCACACGGCCATCATGTCCGCCTGCTGCCGCGACGCCGACGTCGTCTCCTACTACGACGGCTGCGGCATCTACTGCCTCGCCCTCGGCCAGTCCATCCGCGACCTGCAGGACTGCCTATTCGACCAGGGCGCCGGCTACACCGCTGTCTTCTGCCGCGACAACGGCGACGTCAATGCCTCCGCCACCGCCACAGGCAACGTACCGCCCCCGGCCTCGGCCCAGGCCAGCGTCGTCGCCTCCGGCGGTGCCGGCGACGACGGCGGTTCCGCCAGCGACACCTCAAGCGGCAGCGGCCGCGGCGCCAGCTCCACCTCGTCGCCCAACGCCGCCGCCCCAGCCGGTCTGCACGCCCCCGGCGGCCTGAGCACCCTCGGCCTGACCATCGGCGCCCTCCTCTTGTCCGCCGCCACCGTTGGCGCTCTCCAGATCTGAGCAGGAAATGACCCACATGCAAAGACGAGGAAGCGACGAGGACTTGCCCAGGCCATTAGCAGCCCCGGGAATAGTAATGCAACGGCCGACGAAAAGCATAATGAATTTATGGCACAGCATAAAACAGCTCACGAAATCTAACATCGACAGGACGGGAAAAGGGCCGAGAGATACTTGTTCTAAATCAAAAGTAGAAAACACATTGAGGCCCGTATGGCACAACAGGACATAATGAATTAGATACGCTTATTATCATCAATGTATCCACGGCCACCCAGTGACCTTTGCAAGTCTCATAATAATCCGCATAGCCGCCTGGTGTGTGTGTGTGTGTGTAAGCTGACAGGTGTCTCCAGCCCCAGAAATCTCACCACCTCGTTTGAATAAAACAACAAGATCGAGCGCTGGTTCCAACGTGGCCATGACCTATCTAGGAAACTAGGTGACGTGGCCTGGTGTTACCACCGTTTGTAGGATCACTAGGTTTGCTGTTGATGCACCAAAACTGTCACTGAGGAGCCAAAAGACAAGTGTCATAGCCATGATTGATTATATTATCCGAGTTCAGGCGATATCTCATGCCGTCGCCTTTTTCCCCAAATCCTAGCACCGGTACTGACCACATCCAGCAACAACGATCATAACACATATTTCATGATACAGTCATTATGACGAGGCCCCTTGTTTGAAAATTAAACCTCCTCGACCACACAGTCGCCATCACATCCATCTGCGTCTCCGACAATATTGGCACTGTCGGATTTGGCGACCGCACGTCGTCCTATGATGCTGCTCCGCTTCACGCTCCGGCCTGCCACATCACGCTTCTGGGAACCGTAACCACTGAGACCGACTGTCGGGATGACAGGCCCTGGTCCCATCATGGGTGAGCCTCCTGCACCAGCATTAGGAATGCCGGCATTGTCTGGTGATTCGGCTCCATTGTTGTCAGACGCCCCAGAGTCCCTTGCTCCCAGACCGCTGCCGTATCCGCCATCCAGGCTCCCTTTGGGAAGAGCGTTGATGATGCTATTGATGAGGGACACCACATCAATCTGCTGCTGTGACGGTGCACTGGGCGACCCTGAAGGAGTAAGGGCCGGTTGAGGGTTTTCTGCAGGGGCTGGAGACGGCTGGCCTTGGGAACTTGTTTGAGGAGGAGGAGGGGGACTCGAAGAAGCCAGCGGCCCAGCGGGGGGGTTTGATGGAGACCCTGGACTGGTCGTATTTCCAGAACCTTTCCCGTTGCCAGAGGTGTTGCCGTTGCCAGTATCATCGTCGGATGGGACACTGAGGGCTTGACCATTGGCACTGTAGACCGTGACAGCCCAGTCACCACCGCAAATGTCGGTGGAACGTCCATCACATACCTCGTTGCACTGTTGCTCGGGGATGCGCTCGGCCAGTTGGAATGCATTGCCACACCAGCACTCTTTTCCGTATTCTGTGCCGGCGAGCCTGAAGCCCTGCGCAGCGCAGTGTGAGATGCACTTCTCATTGGACATGCTTCCAGCAAAATATTTGGATGGGTCGCAGTCCAGAGTCCGGACGGGAGAGTCTTTGAAACAGCCAAGATGCGTCCAGCCAGAGACCTCGGCGGCAGCTTTGGGGGTGACATTGCTGGGTGATCCACCGCCGGGCCCGGCATTGGGGTTGCCAGAGCCTGCGTCTCCGTTGCCGCCAGCTGCTGTAGTTGCGGGGCCAGGTGCGCCACTGCCGTTTGGTGCCCCTGAGCCGGGGTCGTCATTGGGGTTCCCGGCAGCAGGGCTTGCGGAAGGAGGGTCTCCGTAGCCAGATGGCGGGTTGCCGGAGCCCGAACTCCCCTGCCCGTCATTTGGGCCATTCCCAGAATCATTACTGGGAGGTCCGCCATTTGTAGGAGAACCATTTCCAGGGGGGCTGCCGGATCCTGTATTGGGATCAGTTGTTGAAGTGGTGAGAGACGGGCCGTTGCCAATGGGAGTGCTGACAGAGTTTCCATTGCCCGGACTGTTGGGTGTTCCGTTGCCATTTCCGCTACCACTTCCGGAACTAGTCGGGCTGGTAGGTTGCGTATTGCTGGTAGTTGTACAGGAAGTTGATGCAGCATTACTGGAACCGACGCTGGTGGGTACACCATTTCCTGGAGAGCCTCCAGTGTTACCAGCATCCCTACCGCCGGAGCCATTGCCGGAGCTGTTTCCAGATCCATTACCCGGCCCATCGCCAGACCCATTACCATTGCCGCCACCACCTCCAGAACCGGTCGTGCTAGTAGGTTGCGTATTGCTGGTAGTTGTACAAGGAGTTGATGCAGCATTGCCTGAACTGACGCTGGCGGGTACACCATTTCCTGGGGAGCCTCCGGTGTTCCCAGCATCACTACCGCCGGAGCCGTTGTCTGAACCATCTCCAGATCCATTGCCCGCACTGTTGCCGGATCCTCCGTTGCCGTCACCGCCATCGCCGCCAGTGCCACCGTTGGCAGGCCCGGTGGGCAGAGGTGCGAGAAAAGCCGTGACAGTTGTGATGACGACCGCTGGGGGATTGTTTGCGCCTGCGGGTGCTCCGCCGCTTCCACTAGGTGCACAGTACCAGCCGCCCTTGCAGTGGTAGCATGGCCAACCCATGCCGCAGGGGGCGGGTAGCATTGGCGTTTCCTTGGGGGGGCAAAACCAGCCGTTGAGACACTCTGAGCACGAATAGCCTCGACCCGGACACGGGTCAGAGCTTGAAGGAGGCTCTGCAGAAGATGCCGGACATGCTGGGCATTGAACAACAGCGGGGCAGTCGGAAATGGGGATGACCGGCGTGCCTGGGAGGGCGCTACCGCCAGGCGAAGAGCCCTGTCCGTCGTCGGCGAATACTGAACCTCCGGACGGAGTAGGAGAAGAGCTGGGGCTGCTTTTGCTGCCCAATGGCGCCTCGCTTGGCTGCGAGGCCGGTGGCCCGGCAGCAACGGTTACAGTTGTTTGAATGCTGACTGCCGGGGCTTGCGGCGAAGGAGCAGTAACACCGCCGTTCGGCTGGCTGGGAGGCCCAGTAGCGCCAGCAGGCGTTTGGATGACTGAAAAGACATATTAGTTGAGAGAAGAGACGGCAGCTGCCACTGACGTACCTGGGGTAAGGTTTGATGAAGCGTTTGAATTCGTTGTAAGTGATTGGAACTGGCCAGTTGAACTGGGGTTCTGAGGCTGTACGCTGTTCCCCTGGCTTCCAGCTCCGGGCTGGGATGGAGATGCACTGACGGGAGAACCATCGTTAATGTCAGCAGTGGGTTGTGCGGGAGTCGATGAGCGCTGTGGGGTTCCTGCCAGCGAGCTTCCTGGGGTGACGAAAGGGGTGGCTGGAGAAGACACAGGGAGGTTGGCTGTGCCGCCGCCTACAGACAGAGCGGAGGATGTGGACGGTACTCCCGATAGCACAAGGGAGCTCACTGACCCGACTGTTGCAGATGAGACCGGAGCAGATGCCGAGCTCAAGGCGGTCGACGCGGCTGGCTGAGGGCGTGCAGCAGAAGCACCAGTAGAACAGGTTGTGAAGATGAAAGTGGGGGTTCCATTGGCGAATTCGACCATTGTACAAGGGAAATAAGCAGCCGAGACCGGAGAAATCGTAGCCTGATTGGGAGTACCTCCGGTGGTAGAGACTGAAGCATCATCTTGGGTGATTGGATTGATGAGTGAACCGATAAGGTTAGGTACAGTGGCAGCCAAGTCGGTAGGTAGTTGAGGTGCATTGAGTCCACCGAGATCGACCGAAGGCATTGCATCTGGCAAGACAACTGAGACGGAACTAAGGACGCCGTTCAAGTTTGACACGGGTAGTGAGCTGGGGACGACGTTTGAGATAGGCAAGGCAGTAGTTAAAATTCCTGGGGCCGCTGTGATGACGCCGATAGCTGCTGAGAGGGCAGTAGCCGTAAGGAGACCACCACCGACAGGAACTCCATTGTTGGTAACTGCAGTGACCTGCGATGCGGGGATCCCGCCGCCGTCAACCAGTGTTGTCAGAGGGTTGAGAACGCCAGTGACGCCAGACAGAGAGATAGGAGAACCGGCATTGCCTGCTGCGCCAACGATAATGCTGACGAGACTCTGGATGGGAATCAGCAGTCCACCGCTGTTCGGGGTCTGTCCTGCCTCACCGCTCGGGACGGCAGGAGGAAGGCTGAGAGGGCCGCCAGGCTGAAGTAGTGTGGACACAACGTTGGGGGCAGAGGCCAATACGTTGCTGGGTATGGCACCTCCGATGGCCGCTGTCAAAGAAGCGAGCACCCCCGGAATGGCCTGTGGTTGGTTATTGGGTAAAGCGGGAGCAGCGGCGGGCAGAGGCGTGGCGATGGCAGGTTGAGCGAGATTGACAGGCGAGGCAGATCGAACGCCATCGAAAATACCCCAAGGAAGGCCCCAGGGAGCGCCTTGAAGCTGTCTGGCTTGGACGTTGGTGTCTCTCATGGCCAGGTTGTCGGCGGTGTTGTCGTTCCGGACTCGTGGCAATGCCTGAGAGACGGCCAATGCCGTGAAGAAGGTCAGAATGACGAGGCCTACGCCGACCATCGTCTGGCTCTGCCATTGTGAGGGTCCTAAAGGACGACAAAGCCGCATGATGGAGGATTTCTGCTAAAATAGCCGGGGAATGAAATGAGTGGAATGACTCTTGATGCGTTTCGAAGAGAACTGTGGGAGAGAGGGAATGAAGGTTCCAAAACTTGAGGTCCAAGAAAACGAGCCAAAACTGAAGCGAAAGTGGGATGATGTTGGTGAGGGGAGGAGATGTGTGTGGAAGAGGAGAAGAAGAAGAAGAAGAAGAAGAAGAAGAGGTTGGGATTAGGGGGGAAGGGGGGGGAGGACAGATATGGCCCGACGTGTCGGCCGCATCGTGCTGCTTCCATGAAAAGGGAGGGATATGAGAAGGAAGGTGACGATGCGGAGAGGGAATCAATGATGTGAGAGAGGAATTGGCAACTTCCGTGGATATTGGCTAAGAGGGGCAGGAAGCTGTCGTCCTCCTTGCCGTTTCTAACTCGTAGCGGAAGAGGGAAGAGCGACGATGTTTCTCGACGCAGGCACGAACAGAACAACGCCGTTCCTGCCGCCGGAACTTCCGCAGATTCGATGTTTACGGCCCCACCTTTTCTATCGTCCCTGCCTTTTTTCTGGCTCGAGGTGTGGCTCTTGCCGTGATGTCAGTCTTGCCAGTGGTGAGTGAGAGGCGAGTCTAGCAAAGACCATCGTGGACTCGGCCGGGTAGCAACTGATGAGGCGCCAGTTACCAAGGCTTCGCCCGTGACCAATGCCTGCTTGCCTACCTGTTCAGATGATACGAGGCTTGCCCCCTTAACATCTCCTCTCTCTTCCATTCTGCCAGGGGAAGAGTCGCATGAAAAGCACCATCTAGGGTCTTCTGCCGGCACTCGGCCAATTCGATTTCTGTATCCATCAACAGGTATCTTAAAAAAAGTCTATACCTCACCGTCGTCAAAATCAGAGGCCTCTTGCCCCTGCCTCCCTGCCCTGTCATGATGCCGGGCTCTGCCGTACCATCATGGATAATTCCTTGGAAACATTCTTTCCCCCAGTCCGTCGCCGGACGCGCTCTAAATGGCACCGGCGAGCCCCTACGCCTTGTCCTCCTCCTTGCCCCAGCGCTGCGTCTCGTCGCCGCCCTTCCACTCCTTCTCGACGTAGCCGAGCTGGCTCTTGACCTTGTCCACCGTGTCCTTATCGCCTGTGTTCTTGCCAATGTTATCGCTGGAAACCTCGTTAGTGCGACCCTTTGGCCTTTCATTCCAGCACCCATATATCCCAGAAGGAGGGGAGAGGATAGCGACTCACCTAATCTTGATCGCCGGCCGGCCGTTGGCGGAGCTCAGCTTGATGACGATGTTGAGGGGCACTGACTTGGTGCCCGTCTTGAGGTGCGTAAAGTCGTTGGTCAAAAAGGTGCCCACGCCAAAGGTCGGCGTGAAGCCCGCCTTCTCCGAGATGTCCTTATACTCGAGGCACCGCTCGATGTTGAGCGAGTCGGAAAAGACTATCGTCTTGTCGCGGATGCCCTGGCTGTCGTAGTACTGGCGCAGCATCTTAACGTAGTCGGCCGGGTCGCCCGAGTCCTGGCGTACGCCCTGGAACAGCTCGGCGTACGTCAGCAGCCTGGTGCCGTCGGCGGTCCTGAACCGGCTCTCGTCGCCGTCCATGGGGTGCACCGGCTGGCTGAAGGCGCGCAGGAACTCGCGCGTGCCGAACGTGTCCGTCAGCGCGATTCCGAGCTTGCCGCCGAAGCAGCCGACCCAGTAGCGCAGCGCCAGCTCGGTGGCGGCCTTGTAGTCGTCGTGGATGGCGGCGATGCCCATGAACCACTCGTGGGCAACGGTGCCGACGGGCGGGATGCCGAAGCGCATGGCCAGATGCACGTTGCTGGTGCCGGTTAGGCGGCCGGCGAAGCCCTTGGCGGCGGCCTCCTTGCTGGCCTTGACGAGGCCGCGGAAGACGAGGGCCTGTGTATGGTAGTCGCGACGGCGGCGGGTGCCAAACTCGGAAAAGGTGCAACCGGCCTCGAGCAGGCGCATGCCCTTGGCGAAGGCCTGCTCCTCCTGGCCCTCGTAGCTCCAATCTGTGTCCATGAAGCGGAAGTACGCCTCGGAGGTCAGGGCGAGCAGCGGGATCTCGTAGAGGATGGTGTCGAGCCAGGCACCCTTGATCTCGACGTGCAGGTCGCCAATGTCCGAGTCGGCGCCCGTATCGTCGCCGACGGGGTGGAAGGTTGCGACGGCCTGCTCGCGAGGGCGCAGGCGGAAGTCCTTGAGGAAGTGCACATACTCATCGCTGAGGTAATCGCAGTGCGCCTTGAGGAAGCGGTATTCTTCGTCCGAGAGGGAAATGTTGCCGAGCTCTGTCGTGCGCGGGGTAAGTCAGTGGGAGGAGCTTTTCATCGTCTTTTTCTTTAAAGAAAAATTAAAAAATTAAAAAATTAAAAAAAAAAAACATTGGTGCCTTGCTGTGGAGGGGTTGGTTTGGAGGGTATGGAGGGGTTGGAGGGGTTGGAGGGGTTGGAGGGGCAGAGTTCTTTTTCTCACTCTGGATCTGGTCCTGCAGCCACTGGAAGGCGGCCCTCGACAACTTCTTCTCGGGGGTGCGGTTCGTGAAGGCGTAGGTGACGGGGACGTCCTTGAAGTACTTGAAGACGGCGCATTGCATCGTCAGCTTGTAGAGGTCGGTGTCGAGGAAGGATATGACGCCCTCGGGGAACGGCGACGAGCTGTTGAAATCCATGGCTGCTGGTTTTTTTTTCTTTTTCCGATTGGCGGTCTCGATTGCGCCGCAAAGGTCGGTCGATCAATGCGTGGGCGTATGTATGTATGCTATGCGTGTGCGTGTGTTTGTTGCAGAGCGATTGGCGAAAAGAAAAGAGTCTGCAGGCGATGGCGGAATGCGCGTGTCACCAGCGGGCGCGATCGTGACAAAGCTCGGAGGGGCGGGAGGAGGAGGGGGAGGGGGAGGGGGAGGGGAGGAGAGCAAAGGGATGGGATGTTTGTATGTGGAGGGGTTGAGAGAGGGAGGATGACGAATCGGCGGGACTGTTGCAGCGTTACGACACGTCTAAAACCCGCGAGCTTGGATTATGCAGGTTACCGTGCTCTGTCAGTATCATCTGACGAGGTGAAGAGCAAACAGATAGGAAGACAGTCACAGCAGCAAGCAGTAGCTAGCTATAGCAACTAATGGAGTCATCCCGGAAAGCTCTGCCAGCCTTGGCTAATAGGGAGGTTTGGTGACGACATTCCATTGTACTGAGTTTCTATCCCTCAATTCAAAAACGGGTTATTCCAGCTGTGTTACCATCATTGTGTACCCTGTGTGACCTTGAGAGGAACTGCATTGAAGACGTACCTTGGTGCTCTGTCAGTACCATATCGTGTCTTGCCGGGAGTAGTCTGAGTAGTGGTGCGGCAGTAAGTAGCAAACCTGATTGATAAGACAGACAGACACACCACACATTGGCAGGAAGCTGGCTGGCAGGGATCACCAGTTGAGGGAGTTTCAACGACATGGGTTTTTAGTTTTAGGCACGACGTCGTACGGCAGCTTTTCCATATGCCGTTGTCGCAGTTGGGATTCAAACCGGCGGGGATAGGACCATGAATCCCAGACACGCATGCACGCACGCACTATCAGGGTAGCAGCAGAGCAAATATCGTGCGAGGGCAACTCGAAGTTGGCAGAGGATGCGGATAATGAAAATGTTTTTTTCTGTTGCAACCGTTCCCCAGAATTGGTCCAGAAAGCTTGCCAAGCAGAGACGAACGGACACGAATCCAAGCGTCCGTTGCAGGAGGGCGAGAAAGGGTCCCATCCATCCGTTGTGTCAGCCAATGAGACGCTCAAGCCATTTGGATGCTCGATTGACAACTCTTGGGAACTCATCGGCGGGTGAAACACGCGGCCGATGGTCGGGTACGTACCGTATCTAGCATGGATACCTAGTTGATTACCTAATACTCTATTATGTAATTGCACATGACATGTACCCACGTGAGTGAAAGACTTGATATAGGAACAACTGAGAAAGACACACAAAGAAAAGAAACGAAGAGAAAAAAAGAATAGAAACAACCAGTAAAAACATGAAATCCTCAATCTTGAACCAACAACGTCTTTGGGTCTTTCATCGCCATACATATATAGTTATGCCACAGGAGCAAACGTCCCTCTTGGCGCTCTCATCCTCTCGTCCTCTCAGGTGCTTCCCGCCAGTGGGGTGGAGGGGCATTTCAGAGCACAGACCACACCTTAAATCTTTTTATTTTTATTTTTTCCATCCTTCGACCGCCGACAAAACTTTTTGGCAGCCGCGAATTTTTTGGCAGAGCGCGAGAGAGAGAGAGACGAGAGAGAAACAAGCTGCCACCGCCAACTCTCGTCAGCCTCACCACCACAACTCCTCCTCCTCCTCCTCCTCCTCCTCCCGCCCTCTCCCTCCACCGACGACCTCGATTTCGTCTTTATTACGACAAGATCCTCCAACCCATTCGCCAGCGAACCCGCTCATCCTACCCCCCCAATTGACTGCACGAATAACCGTCCGTCCGGCCTCGAGGCCATCGCACAAACTCAAAACACAAATACACACACACGCATACATACCACACCACCTCGTTCGCCATGGACCTCCATCGCTGTCGCTTCGTTCCCTACCCTCCCTCCGCCATCAACGCCCTTGCCTTCTCCCACCCCGTCGCCCGCTCAAAGAACCAGGCCGCCCTCTCGCGCCTCGCCGTTGGCCGCGCCAATGGCGACGTCGAGATCTGGAACCCCCTCGCCGGCGCCTGGCACCAGGAGACCGTCCTCCGCTCCGGCGCCGACCGCTCCGTCGACGGCCTCGTATGGGTGAACGAGCCCGAAGACGACCGCGCCCGCCTCTTCAGCATCGGCTACACCTCCGCCGTCACCGAATGGGACCTCGCCGCCGGTCGCCCCCTCCGCCACGCCAGCGGCCAGCACGGCGACATCTGGTGCCTCGCTGCCCAGCCCCCCGCCTCCCCCCAGGACCCAGTCACCCGCCTCGTCGCTGGTACCATTGACGGCATGCTCGCCCTCTACTCCCTCGAGGACGGCGACCTCCGCTTCCAGCGCCTCCTCGTGAAGTCCCCCACCCGCAAGGCCCAGATGGTCAGCATCGCCTTCCAGTCCCGCCACGTCGTCGTCGTCGGCTGCTCCGACTCCACCCTCCGCGCCTACGATATGCGCAACGGCTCTATGTTGCGCAAGATGGGCCTCGGCGCCGACCTCGCCGGCGGCGCAAAGGACATCATCGTCTGGAGCGTCAAGGTTCTGCCCTCCGGCGACATCGTCTCCGCCGACTCCACCGGCCAGGTCTGCATCTGGGACGGCAAGACCTACACCCAAATGCAGCGCATCCAGAGCCACAGGCAGGACGTCCTCAGCCTCGCCATCAGCGCCGACGGCTCCGCCATCCTCAGCGGCGGCATGGACCGCCGCACCGTCCTCTACAAGAAGACCTCGGGCTCCGGCGCAAGATGGGGCAAAGTCTGGAGCAGGAAATACCACGATCACGACGTCAAGGCCATGGCCTCGTTCGAGAGCAGCAAGATGAGCGTCGTCGTCTCGGGAGGTAAGCACTCTTTTTTTCTCGTCTTTTTTTCCATTTCGTCTATACATCTGGTGCACCAGCTAACAGAACCCCCCCCTCCTCCACAGGCCCCGACGCGTCCCCCGTCGTCCTCCCCCTGAAGGAACTCGGCCGCGAGAACCACAGAACCCTCTCGAGCCTCCCCCACTCGCCGCCCCTGGCCAGCGCCCCGTCGGCGAGGATGGTCGTGAGCTGGTGGGACCGCGAGATTCACATCTGGAAGCTGCAGAGCTCCTTTGACGGGCTGTACGACGGCAACGCCGCCGACCTCGACAAGAACCGCAAGCTCCTCAAGACTATCCTCGTCAAGGGCGAGTCCAACATCACCTCGGCCGCCATCAACCACGACGGCTCCTTCCTCGTCGCCGCCACCGGCACCGACGTCAAGGCCTTCCACCTCCAGCACCAGGACCCCACCCGGCCCTCGGACGTCAAGCTCGCCTCCGTCGCCGTGCCCAAGCCCCTCGCCGCCCACGGCGCCGCCAAGGTCGTTCTGTCCCCCGACGGCGCGTGGCTCGCTGCCGTCCAGGACGGCTCCAAGGTCCTCGTCGCCAAGGTCGCCCGCGACGGCGACAACGGCACCACAGTCACCATCCAGAAGCCCCGCATCGTCAACCGCCTGCGCCGCAACATCCCCAAGAACCAGGCTCTAGGCGGCCTCGGCAACTACGAGAGGAGCATCACTCAGCTCGCCTTCTCTCCCGACGGCCGCATGCTCGCGTCCGCGGACCTGGCCGGCTACATCGACACCTGGGTGCTTCAGAGCGCCGAGGACGGCGCCAACGCCGACGACAAAGCTGCGTCGGCCTCCGACAGCGAAGACGACGACGACTCGAGCAAGGGGGACGACGCTGCCACTCCCGCTGACGAGCGCTGGGTCCGCAACCCCCGCGCCGCCCTCCTGCCCAAGCTCCCGGCGTGTCCCGTCGTCCTCTCCTTCTCGGACGAGACGACGACGACCACCGACGCCGCCGCGACAGAGTACACCCTCGTGGCCGTCACGACGGCGTGGCACATCCTCGCCTTCCACCCCACCGCCGGCTCCCTCACCTCGTGGTCCCGCCGCAACCCCGTCTCCAGGCTGCCCGCGACGATCCGTGACACCCGCGACCTCGCCAAGGGCCTGCTCTGGCAGGGCCCGCGCGTGTGGATCTACGGCGTCTCCTTCCTCTTCATGCTCGACCTCTCCCAGGACCTCGCCGCCCCCACTGGCGCGACAACCGACCCGGAGACCGCCGTCGTCCCGCAGCAGCAGCAGCAGCAGCAGCGCCAGGCCGGCACGAAGCGCAAGCGCAAGGGACCCGAGAGCGGCGCCGGCGCGCGCATGGCCATCGGCGCCATCGCTCCGCACCAGGTCGACCGCTTCGTCGGCTCCAAGGCCTCCAAGGAGTGGCAGGACGACATCGAGAAGAAGCTCGCCCGGGACGAGGACGCCATGGAGGTTGACGACTCCGCCGACGATGACGACGACGACGACAACGACGACGGCAGCGAGAGCGAGGGCGGCGAGCTCGCGGCCCTCCGCAACCGGAACCAGGAGACCCAGACCGAGGAGGGCGCCGAGGGCAAGACGCGGTGGTGGTACACCTACAAGTACCGTCCCATCCTGGGTATAGCGCCCCTCTCCTCGGGCCCTGCCGCCGCCGTCGTCGACGACGCAGGCAGCAAGACCCCCTCCCTCGAGGCCGTCCTCGTGGAGAGGCCGATCTGGGAGGTGGACCTCCCCGAGCGGTACGTTGGTGCCAACGAGTGAGAGCGGTAAAGGGGGGCCCGCGTCACCTCCGACCAGAAGACGCTGAAGAGGAGCGGAGGGCGGATGTATTGAACGAGAGAGTGAGAAGAGTCAGTCAGGCAGGCAAGAGGCGTGGGACAAGGACACACACGGGGGGGAATCACATCCCATCGGCCCGATGCCCGGGGAAGTTTCGGAGGTTTCCTTTTTTCACCATCTCCTCTCGCTCGATACCATCACGAGCACCGGCTACCAGCCCGCGCGTCATTTCCGGCCCTTCTCGGCGCTACTCATCTCCTCGTCCCACACGCCCCTTCGCCACGAGGGATTTGGGTGGGGAGTGAGAGGAATGGTCTTTGGGGATTCAAGGACGACAATCAATCAATGTACCTTTTTTTTTTTCAATCACGCAATGATTGCATGGCACTCACGGGCGCGACGCGCCATCTACGGCCTCACTGTCCCCCGTCTTACTCTACTTTGATGAAAGCACGGGACACACCCCAAGAGGGGAATCTCTGTTGTGGTATCGGCATCGACCCAGGTGCGACCGAACACAGCCGCGGAGACTCGAGTAACCAAGCTATGGGATTAGGGTCGGGGAGGTGTCTAGGTATACAGGGAGAGATAGGGAAAGAGAGACAAAGAGAGGATGAAAAGGCCCGCGCACGCTCCCCCCCTTAATGTCTTGGCGAACAGTGGTGAAAGACAGCAGCCCCCTTTCCCTCCTTTTTTTTTTTCCTTTTTTTCTCCTTTTGTTCTCATCTTCACCACCGTTAGAGCTCAGTGTCAGCCGACATGCTCCATGTTGTGTGCGTGTGTGTGTCATGTCTATACTGTCTCCGGCGTGTATGGCCCGGGTATATTTCCTCATCTGTCCCTTTTTCTCTCATATATGTATGGCCGGGGACATAAAAAAAAAGGGGTGCGTGACGGGATAGGTTTTCAGAATTAGAAAAAGTTGACTATCTTTTATTATTATTTCATCCATTTCATCTTTACCATTATCCAACAATATTGCTTAGGGTTTCCTTCCCTACACATTCAAAGGCGTTCACACGCGCGTCCATACGTCCAGATACCTCGAAATACGTAGTCTCGGTTCAACGTTCAGATACATGGAAAAGAAAAAGAAAATACAACCCTCGTTTTTAATTTCGTCTTCCGAGGACCGGGAATAAGGACGAGCAAGACGTAAAGTCAACAGTCACCCCTCACCGTCGTCTCTAGAGAGAGGATATCATCAGTCATCAATGACACGCATGCGCCCGTCCTGAGGCTTGGAAAAAGCAAGGAGAAGAGGAGGAAGAACCCAAAGACGTGATGGAACAGAACCCCCTCACCCCCGCCTCTTGGGATGAACATCTTGGCTCAACTCTCCGCTCGTCAAGGACGTCCGAGAGCGCCCCGGCGCCCAAAAACTCGTCTAGATGTTTTTTCTTATATCACCTCCCCCTCTCCCCACCCCGCTCGCCTGCCTCTATCCCTTTGGATAAGTTTTCTTGGCCCCCCGTCCGTCGGCCAGCAAGGCCAAGTTCAGAAAAGGCTTGTCCGGCGGAACACACGCCACGCCACGCTACGCCACGCGGAGAAAGCAAAGATGGACCCCGTCTTACCACGTCAAGAGACATCCTCCTCCGCCTCCTCCTCTCGTCTCATGGCGTCGTCGAGGGTTAGCAACGCGTCAACAGACCACATACGTGCGGGGAGGGGGGCCAGCTCAGCCATGGACCCAGGTCGATTGTTCGTCTCGTTCTCGGCGAATAGCACGTATACACCCCCTCCCCTACCGCGCGTCAACATAGAACCTAAGTTGGTGAAGCGTCGAGTGAAGACCTCGTAAGAATCGTATTTCTGTGGGCCGGAGAGATGTGTATTTGGCCAAATGACCGGCAAGGTCAACATCCCACCTACCCGTCCGCCTCACTCCTTCCGCAATACCGACCACTCACACAATTAGAAAATTACCTAGTCCGGGATCCCGCAAACCGAAACCGAATTGTCCAACAAGGCCTAATCGAGAAGGCTCTTTGAGACTTGTATAGAGTGCGGGCGACCGTACGCAACCTTGTCATAGGACGCCCACGTAACCCGTACAGCCAACGGCGGACGAGCTTACGACTTTAAGCTCCAACCCATAGGAGGCGTAAGATGAGCCTTGTTCCCTTGTAAGTCTCGTCCACCCACATGCCGATAATATCGCCCTCCAGAGTCCCCTCCGGACCAACCTGGCGCACAAAAGATCGGAGAAACGTCCCCCCACCACCCGTCGTCCGGTGTGCGTCTATATCTCGAGGCGCCGGGACCGACCCGTGCTGCGTACACACGACTTAAACGCGGAAGCCGCCTCATGGTACGTGTATCTTCCAGTGGGCCAGAAACTCGGCCACAAAGAGCCGCGCGCGCGACTTGGCGTCCCTGTTCTAATAACACTAGAGCCAATGACCCACTTGGTGTCTTGGCCGGGGTACCGACGGAGCACCCGCCGACCGCTCACAGCCGGAACAGATATGCGAGGAGCCACAGGCTCTGTCGATGTCGCCAAGGAGCCGAACGACAAAGACCAGACGAAAGGGCCCATATATGCCCGGATGTGACCCGCAGGCCAGGAAGATCCTTTGCCTGGAGGTATCAATACCGTACATACTTGTTACCTTGCTAGAGGGCTTAAGTGTGCTATGGGGATTGAAGAAGGCTTTGGGCAGTTCAAATGTGGATTATCGAACACCGCTAGCCGCGTCCCTGCTTTGGCAGCAGTCTCTGTTCGCCAAAGTGGTGATCTGCAAGGATCAGAGGCCAGGAAGGGTCCAGGGTACGCGCGTCCCGCTGGAGGTTTCTCTGCCCACACTCCCCCTCCCCTCCGCACAAACAACGCCGGCCTGGGTCAGACTACGCAAGCAACCCCAACAGCCCAAGTAGCACTAGATGGAGGAGCGTAGGAGATACAGAGTACTAGTTTAGATCTGTCGAGGGTGAACACTCTGTGCCGTTTCTTTCAGGTACCTAGAGAGAAAATGGTAGGGTACTTGGTAGTGGGAAACCCATTGGGGATGCTCGTAACATTCGACAAACGAAGCAAGATCCGCCAGAGCCGGCAAGTCGGGGGCGGGGCAGCCGAGGGAAATACAGAGCAAATCAAAGCCGTCTTTTGACTTTTTTTTTCTTTGAAAAATTGCAATATCCGCAGAGGGCCGGCCTGGAATCGTGGCGTGCGTTCATCAGTTGGCCATAGGAATCCCAATCACCCGGTTTCACTGTTAAAGGAAGGGGCAGAATGGGGGCCAAGAGGACGTTGGTGTACGTAATCCAGGGCGGGGTCTGATGTGATTGAAGATGTTGGGTAGACGATACAGGGTTGCAGACATGAGTCGAGGCCTCGGCGTCGGCGACGAGACAATGATGGACGAACAGGGAGGGATTCGTGCTCTGGATTGGTGTAGCAAATGGCGTGCGTACTACGGTTCGGAATCCGGGTCTTCAGTCGAGCTGCAGACGATCCGGCCAGCCCGAGGAGAAATTAGGCGATAATTGCCGTCCCAGAGACCGGTTGTAATGCAATGTTTGGAGGTGTGTCAAGTTCTGTTGGTTCAGCAAGAGCGTGTCAAATCCTTTGGACGTCGTCGTTCGTCTCATCATGGGCCTGCCTTCGTCAAGCAGTCTAACGGGATGAGAAGGCTTCCGTAGGCGCACCGAACCGCTTCATCGTTTCGTTTCCATTATGCCGACCCGGTCACTGTATACGAATGCAACCCGTACGTGTATTTGTCTCTCAAACTATGATTCGAGACCATGACAGAAAATTCAAATAACGTGCAACTTCTGCAGAAGGGAAGTGGGCAGCAACGATGCAGTTAACATTGGCAAGCATGCCGAGATCCGTCGTGAAGTGCGGAATGAGATAGCCCCCAGGCCGTCTCTTGTTGCTCTCTGATTCGCGAGTAAGACGCGATGTGGGCAATCATGGGTCAGTCTTCGGCGAGTCTCTGGCAGCCTGACAGTTTGAGAGGAGACGGGGGCGAGCGGTAGCGCAGTCTGATGTGGGGTGGCAACGGGGTTTGGGAACAACACGCAAGCCACCATTGGAGCGCCGACGTGAGACAAGGGGGATGACGCGTCACCGAGCCGCTAAGGTTCACGCCCAGGGGCGTCGGCACATCGAGGACGCACTCAGAGCTACTGTTACGCTAGAGACGGCCATTGTGGCCGTCGATCAAATCGTCTGTTCCAGGCAGTGGAAAGTCGAGTCGCATTTGGGCCGTTAGAGTGATCCGACAAGCTGGCCGCTTCCCCCGAAAAGACAGTGTGCGATTTGGAATTAGTCGGAACGCCGTCCGCAACAGATATCCTTGTTGTCGTTCGCGATGGTATCAACCATCTTCAAACTTGACCGCCAAGTGCTGACGTTTGGTTGGATCGATCGCCCCGACACAGAGCGGATTGGGCGTAGGGACGACGGCCTGGGGGACTCCAGCTCCAGCACGTAGGACGCGCTGACTCGTCATCATTCTGCCTGAAGATGGATGCTTTTTTTTTGGTGAGAGTGCTGTTTGAAGGAATCCGGCCTGCGTATGGTTCGTCTCATGAAAGCCAATCAGGCCGTTCGGCCTGTACGTGGTGAGATAATTAAGCAGGACGTTGACATGTAGCCATGTCAGTGGGCATTTTGACTTTGCAAGAACGATTGGCGAGCCCACTTGTTGACGCAAGATCATGTAACAGTATGGAGGACTCGACACGACGTGGGATCGGACTAATACGGGCGAGGCTCTTGTGGAGAGGGATAGAGAAAAGAGAGAGAGAGAGCTTGTCAGTGACGGCCCAGGGCGACCGGCAGAAGATTTTGACAAGACCTGGCCCGTCCAAAGAAGCTCGGCTTCAGTGAGGACCGTCCCAAGGAAGGGCATAATAGCCAGTCTTCAACGTTGAGGCCGGTCGGGAATGCGGGAGAAACGTAACGGGATAGCTAGGTATTCGTACAGATACTTGGGTTGGGAGGTAGGGACAGGCAGGGGCCAGGGTCGGGAGGAGAAACCGAGGCTGAGCGGGAGGCGAGACAGAAACCTTGAATCCCAGGGGTGTTGTTTTCTTGGTAGACAACCAGGAGATCCCGAATACTTCTGAGTGTGTGCCTGGCTGTAGTAGAGTTGCGAATGGGCATCGAGCCCCCCTGCGGCGCCCTCGCCGGAAGGGAATGGCCAATAAAATGTGGTATATAGGAAACAGAGTGTAAAATAGAGGTTGTCGCATCACGTTGCAGTTTTTCTTTTGTTTTGAGTCGTCATCGTTGTCGTCCTTTTTGTCTTTTGGGATGCGTCGAATTGGTTGTGAGAAGCATACGGGCCACAGACGACTCAAGCTCCAGGGCGAGATGGTGATTCAGCAAGGCCCGAGAGGAAAACCCTACAATAATAGTAGGTGACCAGGAACAGGAGAAAGAGTTTCAGGGGTTCAAAAGTACCGCGAGAGAGGCGCGATAGGCGAGGCAGTGAAACTGCGCATGGCACAGAGCCAACAAAGGACAACCCATCGCCACTGCACGGTGCTGGAGCAAACTTGCCCTTGTACCTAAAGTCGCATGTCGTCGCCAGCGTCGCCCTCGGGTGTATGTCGTCTCGACTTTCGGCAATCGGCGACGGCGCCGTTTTGTCTGTTGGCTGTTCCCGGAGCTTCGGTCGGCGCTCGACGGCAGCTTCGTTTGCAGCAAATGCTTCGCCTTGCTTCGGGGCAGGGGGACGCGATGGCTCTTGGTGGCATGCATAGGTAGTGTAGCAAGTGTTTTGGGAGGCTCCTTCGGGCCCTTTGGGGGGGGGGGGGGGGTTGTCGGCGAAGACCCGTCGTCAGCGTCGACGCCTGGAGCCGGAGCAGCGGTCTTCCGTTGACCTCTTCCCTCCCCAAGGTTCAGGTTCCAGTTACAGAGGGCGGAGAGATGCGAGTCTGTCTTGTCTCAGGATGCGGGAACAGAGCGCGGCGCCGTGCGTGCAGTGCTGCGGTGCGGTGCGGTGCGGTGCTGTGCTGTGCTGTGCTATGTGGAGCTGGTGCTGAGGCAAGGCTTCAAGCTTCGAGCTCGAGGGGGTAGAGCTGAGCCACAGGTCCGGGATCGAGGGAGGGGTGGCCAATCCGAGGACGCGCATTTTTGTACGAGAGAGGGAGCAAATGTCTCGGCCAGCCACGCAGGTAGAGGCCTGGGCAGACGCTGGAAATAGCCGTCAGCCACGCCTCGTCATCACGGTTCGGGGCTGCCAGACTCGGAACTCCTGTCACAGTGAGGAAAAAGTGTGAGTAAGTGTTTGTGTGTGTGGGGGGGGGGGGGGGGGAGGGGATGTGTGTGTGTGTGTGTGTGTGTGACTTGACAACCCATGAGAATGGGGGCCAGTGACAGCAGCTTTAATTAGGTAGGTACACGTACTAGTGGGAGAAGTACCGGTACATCAACGAGGTTGCGCCGTCGTCGTGTGCGTCGTCGTGTGCGTCGTCGTCGTCCAGACTTCAAGCTATGGTGAGCCTGACGAGTGAGTAAGCGGTACGTACCGCAGTGACATGCATTTATAGTGTTTTTGTATCCGTAGTGTAGGTAGGTAATGTATACACACCTACGGGAGGAAATCCATCTTCCTGAGCGTTTCTCTCGATTGCCGTCCATTGTCGTGCGCAGCTATGGCTGTGAATGGAGGTGAGGTTGCTGGTAGAATAGGCAAGGCGGCAGCATTCGCTCCCAACGTCTGTCTACTCGGTAAGCTCGACAAGATAGGCCTGCTGGGTGGCTAGCCATGTTTGCGTTGCCAAAGTAAGGTAGTAGTAGTCTACGGATACAGGGTCAATCGTCACCGGTTGGATTGCGTTGACGTAGGCGGTGCCTGGCCTTGTTGTCCGGATACTTTCTGCCAAGGCTTGCGTTGCTCTGGAAGGCAAAGGGCCTGAGAGCGAGCGGGACGGTAAGCATCCATAACCCGAGAGAGTCCCAACGCTCTGGACAGTGCAGCAAAGGCTTGGCATCGATATGTGGGAGGCGAGCGGAAGGTTTATCGATAAGCTTGCCCATCTATTGCTGGGGAGGGAAGAGTATTTGCATTGCATGCAAATTGGATTCATCGCCAGTGTACCTACTGATAGGATGCTCTGTATCTATACTCCGTACAGAACATGGATATCGGTATCGGTATCCGTACGTGTGCAAAATGTTTGTCCGAGCGAACCAATGGAGAAGTAGATGAAGGAAGAGATGGATGGGAAAGGGGACGTTGGAGCAGTGTCTGAGTACGTTCCGAGTACGGAGTACTGTATCCGTACATTGGCCTTCCTTCCTCCTCTGTCGTGGCCTAGGTAGGTAGTGCTTTCCTTCGCTCGCCTCGCCCTCTCTCTCTCTCTCTCTTGCTGCAAGCAAGAGCAGAGTACATAGTACGGACACTATGTAGGTAGGTACAAATGCCTATCTACATTAGGCAAGAGCAGCAGGAGAGAAAGAGCGTTGGAGTCGTGGTGCGGTGGTACGTGCCGGGGCGGATTGACCGGGACCCACTCTCTGGACCGAAACTGCCCCTGTCATTGGTCCGAGTTGCGCAGCTTACGCGTAAACCTCCGTACATGAGGAAAGAGACAGAGAGAGAAAGAGAGAGAGGCCAGCCAGAGGAAGCAGCAGCGTGCGTATGCGTTCCTTCCTCTCTGCCACGCCCCCCCCCCCTCGTCGTCGTCGTCGTCCTTCCCTCCCTCCTTCCCCCCTTGCCATCAATCAAACCTTGACCCCTTCCACTTCCCTTGTCTCTCTCTATCCTAAAATGAAAAACGCCCATGATGTATACGGGCGTCTGATTATTCGAGTCCCCATACTCGCTATCTAAGAACATACCATCCAGTCGTGCAAGTACCAGCGGCTTCTAGTATCAGACATTCATTTACAATGGCTCAAACTTCGACAATAAGCAGCTGGAGCGAGCCTGCACACTCGACCACAGCGTCACCGGTGAATTGATTAATCTTTATAACGGATGCAATTGATCTGCTCGTATGTGTTTTACGCAAGACGTTGGCCAGAGAAGAGGGCCCCCGTGGTCGATCACACGATTGATCACTGTAAACGTACGCTTACTCCATCTGATCCTTAGGAGGCACCCTGCGGGCTTCTACCAATCAGCGACAGTATAGGTTCCCGCAAAACCCCAGCGATGCTAAATCGGACTCGCGGCGGGATAAGCTGCCTAGAACCGTCTGGCACTCTGATCAATCTCGACTGCTAGGTTCGCTGGGTGATCGTCCCATTCAGTCGTTATGCCTATGTGATGCCCTTGTGGAGAATGTGGGAATTAGCTCCTTTAAGTTCCCTCTCTCTCTCTCTCCTCCTCCTCTCTCTCTCTCTCTCTCTCTCTCTCTCTCTCTCTCTCTCTCTCTCTCTCTCTCTCCTTGTCAGTCCAGATAGTTCAAGTTTTACTACGTGTCTACGTACACCTAGTCACTTACCACGGGTTTACCACCTTGGACCTTATTGTTGCTGCTGTACCCCCCCCCCCCCCCCCCTTACGCACTCCTCTCTAGTACTGTACACGCACTTACCCTACCTACATACCTACCTAACGGGTCCTGCTGGCGTACACTACGTTGCGTTGCGTTGCTTGCGTTGCATCTGCCTTTACTCTCTTTATTCACTTTCCTCTCCTCCGTCTCCCCTCCGCCCCCCTGGCACGGCCCACTCCCCAAATCCAAATCCCACCCTCCTCTCCGCCCGCTAACCATCACCTCTTTCAACACCCCCATCCCCCCCATCCCTTCCCTCTCACCACCACCGTAACTCGCCTGTCTGCGATTTCGACTCTTGATTTCTACCGACCGATAGGCCGCCGGAAATCTTGCGAAGAAACACCATTCACGAGAGGCTGCGATCGCTTCGTCGAGCAACACCCCGACTCACCCACGACGACCCAAGTCTGGAAGACTCGACCGATCCCCAAGCCAAGACACTTTGGGCTAGGACCTCGACTACGCCACTTAGCAGGAGAGAAGGTGTCTAGCATCGCCTCGCCTCGCCTCGCCTCGCCTGGCCTAGACTTGATCGATGGAACACCGGGAAGCCAAATAATATCAACGCCAGTAATCCGTCTCGAGTGCCAATTGACATCTTCGACGACGTTACGAATCTTCCTGACGACCACTCACGCTGACGACGACGACTACTACGACGACTGGTACTTTCCTTCACCCACAAAACCAACTCGCACCGCCGTCTTCATACCAGCATACAACTCTTCAGCAACTTGCGCCCAACGCGAGCGTTCTGTCTAATACCTACCTACTCGCCACTCCTTGCGACATACCCGACCTTGACATTCATCTCATCATCATCGACGACGACGACGACGACGACGACGACGCAGGAGGGGAAAAAAAGAATCGTCAACGACAGTGAAATGGATGGTCACGGCTACCCGCCGGGCCAAGGCCCCCCTAACGGTGACGGGGAGTATGGCGAAGAATGGGCTCGCGACCTGAGAGTAAAATTCGAGTCGCTCCTCCGTGACAAGCGCATGAACGACCTCCGAACATCCTCTCGCCAAAATAGCCCCCAGCCCAGGGAAAGCACAAGTAGTACCAACCTCCGTGGTCTGGCCTCACCCGGCCCCGGTCGCCCTTCGACATCACACGGCTCAACACCTGTGCCGCCGACACCACCCGCGTACTCCCGTCACCTGCCCAAGATCCCCACCCCTCCCGCCGCCAACGACCGCGACTCGCAAAAATTCCGCAACCTCTTGATCAGCCTCTCCCTGACTCCAACCAAGTACGAGAACCCCGGGTTGCTGGACGAGGCCCTGCAATGTATACCACTCGACCGGATATACGGCGAGGCCGAGGAGGAATGTCAAGTCATGCAGGCCGAGGCCGAAAGCATGGGAGATGGACGCAAAGCCACTTGGGGCTACCAAGACTGCGTCATCCGGGCGCTCTTGAGGTGAGTTCCGCTTTTCCACTGTCCCCTGCCTGCGAGGTAAAAGAGTTCCGTCCTGACGAACCATGTTCAGATGGTTCAAGCGATCCTTCTTCACCTGGATCAACAACCCTCCGTGCCCCGTCTGCCTTTCGCCCACAATCGCCCAAGGCATGACGCCCCCCACGCCCGATGAGAGCGCTTGCGGCGCACTCCGCGTCGAGCTCTACCGCTGCTCGGCCGGCGACTGCGGCGCTTACGAACGGTTCCCGCGGTACGGCGACGTGTGGCGACTCATCCACACCCGTCGAGGACGTGTTGGCGAATGGGCCAATTGCTTCAGTATGCTCTGCCGTGCCGTCGGAGGCAGGGTTCGTTGGGTGTGGAATGCTGAAGACCACGTCTGGACCGAGGTCTACTCGGAGCACCAGAAACGCTGGGTTCACGTCGACGCCTGTGAGGAAGCATGGGATAACCCCCGCCTCTACACCGAGGGCTGGGGCAAGAAGATGTCGTACTGCATCGCCTTTTCCATCGACGGCGCCACCGATGTCACCCGGCGATACGTCCGCAAGAGCGACTTCGCCGCCGAGCGCAACCGTTGCCCCGAGGAAGTCTTGCTCTACATCCTGAACGAGATCAGGGGCATCCGGCGCAGCAACATGAACAAGGACGAAAGGTTCCGACTCGAGAAGGAGGACAGTCGCGAAGACCGCGAGCTTCGTGGATACGTCATCAATTCGATTGCCCAGGCCGTCACCGATCTTGTTCCCGGCATGCCCAGCCCGTCCAGCAGTGCGCCGCCCGCCGTAGCCCCGCCCAGAAGACGCGAGGACACCAAGCTGCCTGCTGAGCAACCCGGTCGCCAGACGGGATCCGCCGAGTACATGGCCGCGCAAGCCAACGCGAGGCACCACCAGTTCCCCCCACATGACCCGAACCACCGCCGTGACCTGCCTTGAAGTTAAGAGGCATGTGCTCGTCTTCACTTTCACAACGAGTTCGGCGGCCGATTCACCTTGCCCCCCTCACCCCTCCCTCATCATCTCGCCGACCCGAGGCCATTTCTTCCGTGCCTTGGCAATATCTACTACTTTTTTCAAGATACCCAGTAGATGCCAGGGCCCCCCTTCTCCTCGGCCTCGAGGTCGTGGCCAGTTCGCTTGCCACATGTGGTGGTGCAGCTGCTTTTTGTTTTGCGCACGACAAGTGCACCGTCAATCAAGGCAATGATAATATTTTCCATGTCTAATTTACCTCGATCCGACACATGGAGAGAGGGGGGGGGGGACAACCAGCATCATAGATGGGCGCTCCCCGTCCCTGCATATTCACCCAAACTAACTCTTCCGCCGAATCTATACTGTTATCTTCAGTCTCTTGATACCGCACGGGTCACTCGGGTTCGGAGTACGGACTGTAACTACCACCACCATCTTTTTTTTTTTCTCATCCATTTTCTTTGTTTTCAAAAATGCCGCGTCGGATATTCGCCGAATGCCGGCGGTACAAGAGGCGCAACTACGGGGAAGGCAGGGCTTGCCTGGTTACTTTCATACACAACGTGCCCCGTGGGCTACACGGGGCCGCAAGGGAAGAGGAAAGCCGGCGACCGGGGGTTCGGGCCGAATGACATTGATGGCTCACCCACCCGCCGAGCTCTAGTCTTGGCGGGGGTGGGAGTAGGCGTTCCGTCAAGCTTCGCATGTATGCTGGAATGTGTTGCATGTCGAAGTCTTTTGGTTTTGCATGAGCGATGGAAGGCACCAGAGAGGGACCTTTTTTTTCGTATCTGGTCGAGTGGATTTGACGACTGTAAAAGTCTTGATTTGCACAGGATTCGCGCCCTCGTGTGTGGTCTTCCGATAAGAGGACGGAGACGAGGGCCTCGGACCGGCTAGCTTGAGGAAGCCAATGTCGGCACAGGCAGGATTAGAAGCAATTCCAACCCAACCGTTTAAACTGTCACGCTTGACGCTCGACTCTGCTCATGCATGGTGATAATTTTGTGATGATGGGCGACCTGGGTGAGAGCCATCGCCTCAACGTCAGTGAGTGAGCAAATATGACGACGAGGGCACTTCAAAGTCGGTTAAACCCCGGGCGGGGGTGGTGACGGCGGCGGCGGTGGTCCAGCCAGCCGCGGCTCCGCGGGAAGTTAACGCCCGGGAAGCCGGCGGGGGTTGGAACGAGATTACCCACAGATGGGGTTTTTTTTTTTTACCAAGTACGCCTTGACTGCCTTTCTTGGCTGATGTGAATTACGCAGCTTGGATTGTTGGCCCGGTGGGGGTGGTGGTCGGTGGTCGGTGGTTCAATGGGGCAGACAAGGGTTTTGTATATCGTTTTCCAGCCTGGGATCGTCCATATGTCTCTCGGAAATGTCCTTTTTGCTCTGTGGAGGGGCGCGCCTTTCTCGGTAAACTGGGTTAGCAAGGCAAGGGTTCAGAGCACTGCGGGAAGGCTAGGCTAGGCAAGGCTGGCCTGCTTGGTCAAAGCACCCCTTTTACTTACGAGGAGAACGGGGGATGGCTCAGGTCGCATAGGAGAGGCTCGGCGCATCATCAGACAGGACTAGGTACGAGAAACTGGACTGTGAAGAGTGAGGTGAAGTCGACAAAGACTGATGGGTGTTCGGCGCCGGGTTGGCGCCTTGGCATTCCGGCGGTGCAACTGCACGGAGGTGGGGGTAGAGGTGCCCTCTGCCGGAACACATATTACATTACCGGTAGTGACTGTTGTAGACTGAGAAAGATCTGGGTGTGTCACTACGAGTCCGTGGCTTGCGGCTTTTCAACGTCGTGCATGTTTGTCCACGCAAGCCAGCCCCCATCGGGAGTAGGAAGGGCGGGTTGGTTCATTCATCACATTACAGCCCAGCCCTATCCAAAGAGGAACTGGAACGGGAGAAGCCAAGAAACACACACGGTTTCGATGTTGGTAGGGGGGGAAAGAAGAAAAAGGTAACAAGCGGAGGGGGGGACGAATGATCATGATGCTTCTCAAATTACTCCGTATTCCACGGGCATTACCCGAAACCAGGCTGGACAGACAAGTGGAAGAAGAAAAGGGCAAAAAGAGGGGGGTGGATCGCTGCGTGCGTAGCGGGTTGGCTGGCAATGCTTTGGGCCGGTGGTCCTGAGAGGGTGAAATGAATGCGCCAAGTGCCAAGCCTGGCCGAATTGCCGATGAACTGGAACCGCAGAATAGAACAGGAGAGAGAGACGCAACACACACACAGAGAGAGAGAAAGAGAGAGAGATGAAACTGTCGGTCATAGGGGAGAATCTTCCCCCCATCCAGGGGCAGCCACTCAAACATAAAAAATAAAACAAAACAAAACAAATGAAACAAAAATGAGTCTGTCGCGAAGCTGGAATAGCTTCGTGTGGCTAGTACCAGTGGCAGCCGCCACAGATGTGGCGTACCACCCGCACGGACCGCTTGGAATATGTATTTCCACCACTTCTCCGGTCCATACATAGGTTCTTGATAGGACATACTGTTCCGTACTTCACTCTCAAATGACCAAACGCTGCGATTCATCACAGAGTTCCAGTCGGTATATCCTCGACTTCTGACCCGACTGCCAGGGTTTTGAGCCGCCCCTCTCTCGATCGCCAGAGAAGCGCCGACCGGGCCAGATATGAGGTCCGAGATGGCGGGATACGCTCGTGCGAGGACGTGTGATCGGTCTGCGGGGTTAGGTGGCGGCGGCGGCGACCTGCGAGCTATGGCGGGGTGGGTAACGGCGGACAGGCCGGGGCGGGGGCCGGAGTCCAATTAGTCCGATTGCGGGAGGTGAAAGGGGGGAGGGAGGTGGGCCGGAATGGACGATCGTGCCGATCTATACAGGCTGTTATCATCAGACGAGTGCGGACGATCTGTTCCTGTATCCTCTGTCTCTCTCTCTCTCTCTTTTCCCTCCATTTCGTTTTCTTGAGTGATGACCTATTATATTACTCGAGGAGCATTTCATCCTGACGCTCATGGGGCGTCGGGCTGACGAGACTGTTCCGACTGTGCGGAAGACGCCCCTGCGAGCTGTACTGTGTTTTGGAAGAGGATTTACAAGACTGTTCTTTGCATTTCGACCAGGGTTATCAAATGTGGCTTCAAGGTCAGAATACGAGTGGGTATAGCAAACGGGAAACCCTCTCTCACAGTGAATCGACCACAGCCACAAGTTGTTGGCTGTTTTGTTGTCAGATCCGTGTCTTGAACCAATTCATACATCATTTCAAGCAACCCATTACCTCGATTTCCATGTTCGTAGAAGGAGACTAGCCCGATATGATTGTTAAGCCTGGATATGCCATACAATATCCCAAACCTGTATATTATAAAAATCGTGTTACCCACATGTGACGAAATAGCTCGTCAACAGTCAGACGTGGGAAACCATCTCTACTTGGCACAAACAGCTTCAGATTCAAATCATGGTTACAATCCATTAATCTTGGCTCCTTGGTCCCAACACCCGTTTGGGCAGACGTTCCCAAGATACGCTGTTGTGGATTACTTTCACCCGCGTGTTTCCCCAACCAACCAGCCAGGAGAAGCCTGAGGCCAAGGATATCTATCCATTCTCCTCCCCATCGTCTACAGACAAGAAACAATATTTCATCTTATCCCCATCCATCCCAGATCAAAGTAGCTGCCCGGGCCTACTGGCTCTAACTAACTTGGCTCTCTCCCGCCTTCGTTTAGTTTTGCCCATCGCGGGCTTCACATCTGTCGGCACGAGTCAACGTGATACCCACACACACACACATATATATACACATCCTCTGCGTGGCCCGGAACCACTCGCAAATGGTCTGCCACTTCCGCGGCCCGCGCAAATCCTTTCCGTACCGGCCCCAGCTCTGGGCTTCATGAAACCGTGCCGCTTCGAGGGCGAGGTTCGCAATCTGGAGATGGTCGGCTCCCTCCCCGCCGAGCTGGACGGCACGTTCTACCGGGTTATGCCCGACCCGCAGTTCCCGCCCTTCATCGAGGACGACCCCGTACGTCTGCCCCGTCTTCCCGGCCACTGTTTGTCTTCTGATTACGTCGAGAGAAATTTGATCGAATCACCGGTCGGTTTACACTGTTGGAGGCGCGCCGGAACTCATATGACGTTTGGTGCCTGGTGGCCCCCATCCCCAGTGGTCCTGCGTGTCAAACGCCTTCCCCGGCCACACCACCAACGCCTACGAGACCCCAGAGGGCCTCATCGTATTCGACCTGCCGCTAATCGACAAGAATGCCTTCTTCTGGTGGCCCGACGCCGCGGGCAGCACGCCGGGCCCGCACGACATCGACCCCCACACCGCCTCGCTCGATCCCCCCGCCCGCCACGATCCTCGACCACGACGTCGAGTTCCCCCGCATCGATTACCGCGTCCTCGCCCGCCACCATGTCGAGCGAGCTGCACGTCGTCGACACGAGGAGCTTTGCGGAGCCCGCCGCCGTCGTCAAGGTCCCGATGAGCTTGAGGGTTGGGCTTCACGGGAACTGCGTCGACGGGGGAAAACTTCCTTCTTGAAATCTGTCTTGCTCAATAGGTACATATGTAGTCATTTCCAAGTCGCGTAACCACCTCAGCATGCGTAGCCGCCAGGACGCAACGGGTCGTATGAGGCTCTTCCCAAGTATTGGAAATCAAGCGCTCATATTGCTTAAGCAAGAAAAGCAAAGATGTATAGCCACAGTAATACCAGACATCACTCATTCCTCATACCAGTTTTTCTTTTGTTTTTAGGCCCCTTACCCTAGACTGTAGCCCCAATGGGCCCGAGCGAATTTCGGGCCACGCAACCATTCTATACAGCCATCTGCATGCCATTATAATACGACGAAGTTGTGACTTCACTAATGAGCAGCATGCAGCTTACGATATTGATCATGCGACGGGGCAGTGTGGGCCGGATATCTGATAGGAGCATGTAACTCCGTCCGGACTATGTCATGGAAGCATCGCTTTTGGCAGCTCCCTATGGCTGGCTCAGCTACTGACGTAGGATTCGGTTGAGGTCGAACGAGGATTTATATTGTCAGTAAGTCCTGTCATCGGAATGACCACCATCTTTCGTAGGTCTAGTATAGTATGAAAATATTCGGTAACGCGCCCGACTTAAAATACATTCCCATGGCTGCTTGGAACGGTGGGATGTCCATCTTCCTTAGCAATTGGCTCGGTCTGCTGTAACGAAACAGAGGTATCGGAAAGGGAATGGTTACCACAGAGCATACTCAGAGAGCCAAATAGATCAGAAAGGTCGGTTTGTCCCATCAGTCTTAGTATTAGTCCCCACAAAATGCATGTGTAACTTGCAACTCAAAGACATCCGAGCCACATGATATTTACTCTCGAGAAACGGGCCGTCACAAGCGTGATTATTCGTCTGTCTCCCAAGTATTTGAACCAAGAGAAGAAGCCTTTGATCAGTCGAAATATGTAGCATCAGCCAACATCTCCGATGCAGAGGGGCTGATACACTCTGGATAAGCGCCGGTGTACCTTGTTCATACCAGTAGCTTATCGGATTAAACATCTTGTAAAGCGATTGTTGTAACAGTCATTGTCATGGATGAGGGTACCAGAAACAGGTCTCATTTCAATAAGGATACCTATTTGTAATGGCTATGTAGCTCAGGGGTATTCCTAATAGACTCAAAAAGAGCTCGCTCCTGCTATAATCATTAAAGGAGAACAAGCTGGGTTAGCCTCATAAGAAGTTTGTAGGCTCACCCGCCATTAAATGCCACGCTCTAATGAAGTATCCATAAATCCGTAGCTTGTATCGCAATTGGGGGTGCAACTTGACACTTGAATGTCTTTCTCGGCCCTCCCACCTCCGATATAGCCTCACAATATTGTATTTCAGGAGTTATCCTGATCTCGAACGCGTCGAGATAACAGATTTTCTTCTGACATAAGCGTGGTCCGGAACCTTGTGGTCGATATGCCCGCTCCCGGCACAGCTAGAAAGTAGGGCGAGTGCCATGTTGCAATCGTTCCTGTTCATGTGTGGAATGCGGCGCAAGATATCTGCCCCCGATCGACCTGGAGAACATGGGAGGGAGGTATCCGAGGCCTACATGAAGAGGGGAGAACGGCGAGCATATGGGTGGTTCCAGAGAGCACGGTATAAGCCCGGCTATTAGCCCTTAATCGTCGAGTTCGGCAACCGTAAAGCAGAGGGGGGTTGGAATTGTGAAGCCAAGACGGCAGAGAATGTCGTAGCGCAACGGGGAGCGCCTCAGTTCAGGACTTATTTCCCACTGAGCGATTCCGCGACGGCCTGACGCGCAGTGTGTCTTCATCGCCTCGTCCGAGCCTTGCCCCGTTACACCCGCTCGTCCCCGTCTAGCCATATTGTGGGCCTCGGCCCGAGCACTCCCACTGCTGAGACGACATCTCATCGGATCCCGCCCACTCGTTCTCTTGCCTTTCTCCATTCTGTCAGCCCCTTGGTGGGAATGTGAAAATTGTTCACGGCCTGTTTTGCCACTGCGCGTCGACCTTCGCAGCCGACGTCGGCAGGTTGGGGTCTTCGTCATAATTCGTCCCGTCCCAGATCTTTGGGCAGAATTCTTGTGTGGCCCATGGGGCATGGTATTCTGGCAGCGCCAACGATTTTTGGACGGTACCGAGGTTCTTGACGTAAGAGTCGTCTTCGTGCTTATTCGTCTTGTGCGCGTCGTCCAAGCCTGCCTGGCTGGTCTGGCTTGTCGTGGCTTGGTGCCCCTCATCACGTACTGCCTCTACTTCGACAACCACCTCCCTCGTCCGGTATATCGCCATCCTGGGCTGTCCATCCTCGGTCATGGTGGACGCAGTGACCGAAGCCCTTCGGTCGCTGGGGCCTGAGCTGACGGCCGCCACGTTTGCACCTCGAAGCTTTGGTGCCCTTGTACAAGGCATGGTGAGTTCGACCGGGTTCCTGTCAATGCTGTTGAGCGTAACATCAATGTTACCGAATTGCTGCCCTCTCGGATAGCTGGGTGATGGCAAGCTGTATTCTGAAGGCTGATAAGAACCGCGGCTAGCTTCAAAGTTCTGCGCGGATAATACGCTAAGGTCGCGTTTACTGGCGACTTTACCAATGAGCTCGGCCATCGACATCTCAATCTTGAGCTTGACCATATAGGCTAGGGGATGGAACTGCATGTATCTGTATTCAATGTGTTAGCTAGTTGTGTGACGGGGTCTTGATGCCACGGTAGAGATATCGTCGGATCAGAAAAGAAAATAGTTCCGTAGGGAAACCACTTACACGAATGTATTTTTGAGGCTCATCATGGCAATGATGAGCACGTCCATGCTTAGCGAGAAGCCGATGATGAACATGTTAAATCGCGTCAGTCGCTTGTACTTGGTGAGGCCATGAGTAACCAGGTTCTTCTGGACGATGCGGACGAAATAAATGTTGAGCGCCCCGTCAACAATGAGATAAATGATCTTTTCGCAGCGGTCCCACCAGTCGTTGATTTTGATGTATCGGTCTGATGTTTGCAGCCGAGCTGGGATCCATATGTTGTAGACTGAAATATTGACGGCGGTGATGAGCACGGCGACGCCGACCTTGAGCCTCAAGGAGTGTTTCGGATTGTCGAGTAGAATGGCACAGCGGTTTATGATAATTTGTAGCAAAAATTGGACCTGCTTCAGTCAGGAAATTGATCACCAACAGCAACATGCGGGATGTCCGAACCTGGAGAGCCCATGTCGTCACTTTAGATGTTAGCGCAAATTGTGACGATGGTAGGAGAGCTTGGAATTGAACATACATATGCTAAAATAGAATTCAAAGCTGTGATTTTGTTTGATTAGCACAAAATGTTCGTGTCGTTCAGATCCGAGATGCGCAGTGGGCCTTACCTTGGTGGTATGATGCCTCTTAGATACAGCCAGCATATAACGCTAAAAATTGCACACACGATAATCTCTAACCAGATCATCCAGATATAGGCATTCCGGTGCATGCGTCTGCCTTGGCGCTTATACATGGCGGTCGTCTGCTTGATGGCCGTCCATACTGTGAGCCAGCCGAACCCGAGGGTGAAGCCCCAGGCCAGCGATGCAATGACAATGTCATTTTCAGAGACTTCTTCGAGCTTGAAGTGCGGGGAAAGAAGGTTGCTCATGATGAACCTGCCAGAACCTCATAGCAGGCAAGAGGCTGGAGTGTCCTACAGGTTATTCTGTCAAGTTCTTCATCACACAAAGAAAGGATTTAAGTCAGCCATTGTTTGAACCAATACGGGTGCAGAGCTGGAACGGGGAGGGTGGAGCGGACGAAATGCAATACGTACGAAAAGAGAAGCATGGTTGATGGCGAGCAAACACAAAAAGGCATACACGTCCGCAACAGGAAATCGAGGGATCAATGGGGAAACAGACAGTCGAGCTGTTTACCATGTATTAGAGCCTCAATTTGTTGTCGGGAAGATCTGGAACAGGAGGTTATTTGCTGTCGGTCCTCAAGTAAAAACAGCGAACAGACGAGCGCAAGAGGAGACTTTTGCCGAAGTCGCGGCGCCGTGTCTTTTGAAGGCATATGCTTTGGGTGGCCAACATGTCAACCCATATTAGCTTTTGAGTGTTCGGGCCGCGCCCCCTCTGCCCAGGACGTCGTGTTTCACGATCGAGTCAGGGAAGCGGTGCGCGCAGAATCCGCATCCCACCGGCGTGGGCGTGCTCTTCGGGAGCCCAACCTAGAACACTTAGGAAGAAGAAAACCGGGCTTCTGCCGCGGCAGGGATTCCAGGGCCCTGCTGCCAGACGGCGGCTTCGTCGTCCTTGCTGCGCCGCTCACTTGGGCCAAACGGAGGCAGGTTGGAAGTCACTTAGCGGCGCAGGCTCTCCGGCTGAGGGATGAGAACCAGGGGCTTCTGGGTATTTGCCTGTCGGCTTGTCGTCACTTTAACCGTATAGCATTCGCAACAGCAGGTGACGGTTTCCGGAGCGGGAAACGCTGCTGATAAATTATAGAGAATGGCCCATAGCTAGCTGCAGCGCGGGATAGTAGACAGCTTGGCAGATGGAAAAGTTCGATATTAAAACTACAAAGTGCTATAGAGTGCAGATGCCCATCACTGAACCACATGGGAAAGGCGATAGTGGAGGTGAAGGCGGCTATCTGAGCAGCTCAACGAGGCAATATTTTCGCCGCTCAAAGTTTTCTTTTACCTGGGGCAGAAACCAGCATCGGAGAGGGCGAGGGGCGATCGACTACATCCTTTCGCGGACGTCATTCCGATGCCGACTGAGTTTACGCATGTGGCACGTGCAACTCAAGGTTGGAGATGTCTGTCTCCCGGCAGTAGTCCTGACCAATAGAACAACCAAACCGGATGGCCACTTTGCTCTTGGGACACCGTTAAGTTTCCTGAAGCTTCGGTCGAAACCTTCATTCGACGCCGGAGCTTCCCTCCGTATAAAACCCTCTCGAGCCCGTCCTATTTCCGATGGCTGGAGGGGGTGTCTCGGCCAGGGCTGAGTAAGGGCATCGAGAAGCTGTAATACCGATTGTGTTGAGTCGGTTGGCTTTGCCAGACTCGCCCCGTAAGAAAAACACTTTGTTTTCCTGTAGCCCAACGCCAATGGGTTGTGATGTTCCCGTATCTCGCCTCGCAGGGACATTCGTGGGCTTAATATGGGACTTGCCGTACCATTTTCTCCGGCCAGACTGAGATTGAAACTCTTTGCACCAGATTTGGGCCCGGTGCCAGTACAGTTTGCGAAAGGTCACGGTAAGCCAGATTGATGTTTGTCGCAATGTGACCCAAGGGCTCGATCTAGGTTAGACGACAACCCAAAATTTCAATTCTCGAACACTTTGTTGAACCAGGATCAACGGAAGTAGACCAACAACCGCGGCCCAATGATCATCCGAGACGCCAGCAGACCTCGGCAGCTTCCCAGCGCTGCACAATGGCGTTGTCCTGGCATGTGGCTCCACGACGTGCGTTCCTATCCGTTCACAGTTATAGAAGGCATGTCTGTGCAGGCCAAACTGCCGGGCGTCAGCGCATTGCCAGAGTCAGAAACAGTTGTGTTTTCTGAGTCATCTTCCCATGTCAGGGATCGTCCTCAGAGACGAACAAAGGCGGTGTCATTGACATCCGCGGACTTGCCACGACGCCGGAATCCCGTAGAGGGGTGGTGGGCGGCCGACGCCGCGGGGGTATGTCCACGCGGAGTATCCGACGGAAAGCAGGCCGGTAGACAAACCTTTCTCGAGGACTTGTATTCTAGCATGCTGTCTTTTAATCATCCCGAGGCTCGAGTTTTAGGATGCAGCGAGATTTCACCATTTGTCATCTGCATTCTAGGCTCGGCCCGTGGTCCAAACCTCGGATTGATGGTGCTGGGTACCATACCGGAGACACCGATCGGCATACCTACAGGCTGCAGGCCGTGGATGATTCAACGGACTCGAGGCCTTCAACGAAAGGACATGAGCCTCCGGTAAAGCCTATTCGGAAGGTCGTGAATCCCATGATAGTGCGTTTCGATCACACCATCTTGCGGGGGGTGGCCAGGTGTCGGATAAGGTAGATAGCGCACAAAAACCTGCTTGTCCCTAAAGTGGATTGGGACCGAGGCTTTAGATGCAACCTCACAAGACATTTGCCGAAGGTCAAGCCAGTAAAGGGACCAAAAGAGAGTTTCTTCTGGCATGCTTATGGGGTAAACTCAGACTGGAATATATGGAGAAACGGCCTTGAGCGAGGTATTGGATCAAGCTTTGTTTAACCCCCGCCGGTGTCGTGTTTTGTTTGGTCTGATGGATGGCAAGCACAACGGGATTTGGCCAAGTCGCCCAAGCCAATCGAATGATTAACAACTACCGGCGTCCACTCCGGTGTGCCCGTGCAAAGGTGCGCTCATGTCGTTGAGCGATACCTGTGCTAGGCCTCACTGGTTCGGGAATGAATTTCAGCCATCTTTAGGTAATAAACCCCATTGACGTGTTTTGATGCGGGTTTTATCCGAAAACGGCGTTCCTGGATAGGACAAGGTTCAGCTCAAGCCTCGCCCTCTTCACAGAGTTTGAGTGATTTGCATGCAACAGTGTGATATATCAAATAGAGGATCGTATAAGTTGTTGAGAAAGTTATATGTATGAACGAGGGAACTGTGGGTACCTGCTCAACCAAGAACAGTTAGAACATTGTGGGACATATCAGTCGAGGTGGTGTGATGGCAATGTCGAGGTTTCCAAAGAAGAAATCAAAGAGAAAGAAAAAAGGGAAAACATGAACCGGGCCTAGGCGTGTCTCTTGGTGGCTGCTTATGAGCTTCGTCACAACGCCAGGATACCGTGACCGACTATGGGAAATACAACGTTTCATTCGTCGCCATTCATCATTGTCGTCTTCTCGTAATACCTACATTAATCCTCCATATGCGTTCATGTACAGACACCGACATCACATGTACTCTGCTACACCAACTGTCCCAGTCGTCCATCAACTACAAATACCAAATCCGGACTGGCAACCGGCACCACAATACCCGTTGGAGTTTCCACAGAAACCCCACTGGCTGCAGCATTGATAGATGCCGTTGCCCTTGCACGTCGCCTTTCCGGCGCCGCACGATCCGTTGGTTGATGTCGGTAGTCCTGAGCCTCCGCTTCCGCCTCCGGTCGCGCATGTGCCGAAGGCTGGTTGACACCCTGTGCCGCAGTACTCAGTCGTCGTTCCGCAATAGCCGTATGCACTGCAGCAAAATCCACTTCCACAAGGCCCCACTCCGGCCCCGCAAGCGCCGGGCTGGCCAGGATTGGGAGGGTTGGGGCTCGGACTGGGCCGGGCCGAGCTGGTTGGCTGGGTCGGCTGCACAGATGATGGCAACGACGATGCCACCGGGGCCTGCTTAAATGTCAGCTGGCGACCACTACTTTTTTCCACTCACAAACTCACTTGACAGCTTGCTAGCCGCGCGTCTTCCGCAGCTCCCTGAAGCCACAATTTCATTGTGGCCTGGAAAGATTTGCCGTTGTATGGATTACTGGCTCCTCGCGTCGCTTCCCATACGGCAACACCTCCGAAGGACGGCCGGCAATAATATGCGTTGATGAGGTTCTTGGCTTGGTCATGGGTTATATAGTTCCCTGGATTGGCAGCGTCGGGCGAACCAGGCAATGTGATAAACACCTTTGCATCCCGACTCGGCGTGTTTGATAGCCATTGAACCCATGAGTCAAAAGTAAACCCACCCCCCTGAAAGGATTGGCCAGGAACATAGGACGGGTTGCTCGAGACCCAGGTGGCGGCTGAGCAGCTAGGAGTATTGTAAAACTGGACAAAGATCATGTCGAACTTGACGCTAGATATCATGGCCGCCATGCTGGCGTCCGGCACAATACACTGGGGAGCGCCGGTCAAGTAGTATGGCTTCGTCGCTGATGCGTAAAAAGTTCGTAAGAGACTGACGAGGGCGATGTAGCCAGCGGAGTTGTCTGTTGGCCGTGGCATCAGCTCGCAGTCATCACAATGGAAATCAGTATTTCGAGACTTACCTGTTGATGGATGTTCAATGTCCATGTCAAAACCGTCAACTTCAACAGCCTGTCCGTTGTTGTCAAAGGGGCGAGGCCCGGTCCAACTAGGGTCTCTGGGGCCGAACATCTTCCACAGGTATGTCGCCAGGAGCTCGCCTTCGGCTTTTCCTGTGAGCTGGTAGGTTGTGACCCCGCCTCCAAGAGACAACAATATCTTCTTGCCATACTGTTGCTGACACACAGGAATTTGAGCATTGAGGGTTGGGCAATTCAATTTCAGCTGATTTTTTGACGGATCGTTGCCAGGGCCTGGGTAGACTTGATCACCGCACCGGTTTCCAAAGTTCGTTCCCGGGTAGCCGTTCGCTTGCGCTGGAAAAAGATGAACAAACGAAAGTATGATCACGTCAATTTCTGGTTGCTGGCAGTGGTAAAGTAGGTCAACCTGATTCGGACCTTGTCCCTATGACACAGTCAGCTCTGCTTTCGGTTCGCATTGGACGACTCAAAACCGTGACCTTACATAGTAGACAACCACATTGTTCTTCGATGTTGGGCTGAAAGCTCCGGAAACCGAGACCACAATGCCTAGAATGGCGAGTGGAAAGTAAGGCCTCATTGTGACTGCAAGTATCTGGGTACACGAAACTTGGCAAAGGTAGGACGAGAAGAAGATGAAAACTAAACGAGCCCCTTTAGAACAGTATATGCTACACCAGACAAAACTTTCGGGACCGGATACAATTTTGATGACGTTCTGAAAGCTAGAAATCCGAGAAGGTGCCCAGGAGACCTGAGACGCGGGTTTGAGATCCAACGACGATGGCGGAGGCAAGGAAGTAGGGCGATTCAAGAGGCAAAGAGGATTTGGTTTATCCTCCTCAGCATCGATACCTTCTGGGAACTGCTTCTCTAAATAGCCGCTGAATGATACAATTCTGCCGGGTCATTTAAGATGCGATCGCAACCCCTTCATCGCGATTGCCCCGCTTCCTGCGGCCCTGCCACCATCGCAAGTGCTAGAAAAGAAATGCTGAAGACATAGTCGGGGGGTTCTGAATCAATATTATTGCCGTTAAAGACTCCGCTCTCAATACGAATGGGGCCGCCAGTGCTAACTATCTCGGTCACGTTCCCTACTTTCTGCAGGGCGGCCGATGCCCCCTTGACTCAGCCTGCCACTGAAGTCGATGAGGGCAGAGGGGTATAAGGAGGCTGGGGGTTTTCTTTATCGCCACACGCGTTGGGAATTTATCGACGAAGATCGGTCCTGAATCTGAATTAAGATGGAAAGATTGAAAGGGCGCTGGCTTGCATCGTATCGTTTTATTTACTTCAAGACAGGCCAAAGGGCCGTAGTGTAAGGCCGTGCCGTTCGGTAGTTTCGGCGGGTCCCGGTCGCCGAAGCCGCTGCCGATCGGTGCTGCCATCCACCCGGCCGCGGATCCGTCCACTCTTGATCAAGCTCGAAGACTTATATAAAAAGCCCCCAACTTCCCACCTGAATTTCAACCTATAACATCTGCCATTGTTTCTAGAGGAGAAGCGAGAAATGGATTGATTACATAGACCATACAGTTCTATGCGTTCTATTAATCCTCATTGCCAGGACTATTGCCAAGTTCGTAGGTTTAGAGACCAGGAGGTTGGCCCCTCAAAGCACGATACCGTTGTCTCTTTTGCCAATGTGCCAAGACATGAGGAAGCAAACACTTCATGTGCCGAGGTTTCGTTTACCCTGGCTTGCATGACATTTTGTCGAATACGAAAGTGCTGTTGGTGCCCAGTGGATTGTCAACTGCACCACCGTACATATTGGGAAGTTGCTCTGTCGATAACCTACCGAGAAGTCGTTGATAAGTTCCAGTTTCTTATAAAATGCAAAGCAGCGGAACCGTAGAAATCATGCGATAGTACACCTGTCGGTCACTGCACCAACAACGGGCTAGTCTCCGGCCCGAAATGCTCTTCTTATCAGCCCCCAAATGACCAGAAGCGACAATGTAAGGCCGTACTTCGGCAATAAATACCACAGTTCCCATATTTTCTTTTGGTCAACGTTATTCGCAAAGTCTCAACGGCAGAACTAGGAAATGGCATATTCATCGACCAGTCCGCAGGCCCAGGCCTCGGCACCAACATTCAACTTGGAAACCACACCACCGGCATTCGAAATTTTGAATGCGTCAGTGAATGTTTCTGCCAACGTTGAAGTCGACGATTTGGCTAGTGTATGCATGAGCCTTGCACCTTCAGCCAGCGGTGTGCTAATCTGAATACCAGCTTGATGAGACTTCCTCGAACATTGACGATCGAATGTAAGATGTTCTGCGAGACCAACCAATGCAGCAATGCCGAGCTGGCGGATAAGGGAATTCTATATCGCAGAGGGAGCGAGATGAAATAACTCGATCTCTGAATTCCTACGGGCTCCGAAACACGCAGGGGCTTCCGGTATTTGTATTCACACAGTCGGCTGAATTCTCTTTGCACTAGAAAGGTACTGAGCATTGTGTTGTAGAGCACATACAGTACTGAGAGAACTAGTTGAGGCATATTAACCAGGATAACGTTGGCAATCAGCCCTACCGGATCCGCGCGAGGCATGTTGATGTATAGATAGGTAACAGGCGTCAACTCTCTAAAGCCAAGCTTCCACAGCTCTAGGATACTGAATTTAATTTTCTGAAGCTGTAAACTTACAAAAGACTGGAAAAGGAGGGCAACTGGAATAATAACTATAATTAAACACCTATAGCGAGATCAGCTAAGTGCTAGAAGGAATAGATAACTAGGTGATTATACATTAAAAGTAGTACTACCTATTGTAGAAGACTTGCTGCTAATCTCTACTGATTAGCCTTGGTCTTGAAGGTATGAGGCGCTAGTGGAACTCGTACACTGTGTGGACTCTTTTAGGATATTAAAGGAGTGCGCCTCCTGAACTATCTACTTATAGCTAGAAAGTTGTACTTTGTTATAAGGCCTATATTAATAGTCTAGCTGTAGGGCTCTCTTATAAAGGAAGTAGTTACATTACCTAGAGTATATAACACTTCTTAGGCCTTATCCTGCTGTTTTTACACTTACTTTCTCCTAGCTATCTATATTAATAGCATAATAAGGACTTTAATTAGATTTATAAGGATAATTATAAACATAATTAGTAGTAAGTATTTAAACTAGCACTTTATGCTAAGACTTGCTAGCGGTTAGACAAGATACTGAGAAACCTTGTATTATTTAGGCCTAAGAAGCTATTTAGTTATAGGTTTTAGTGGTAACTTAGCTAGAAAATTGCTACTACTATTTCTAAGCGCTTATATGTTCTTTGTCTAGTTATCTAAACGTGGGATAATGGAGACATATATTAGCAGGCTGTTATCTAGCGTGATCTGCACTAACTTATTCCTAGCTAGTATTATTATGTTTCCTTAAGGCTTCTAATAATTATTATAGAGGTTAAAGTAAGTAGAAGTATTTAGTTTCTTATATATTAGCGTAGCGTGCTATATGCCTTAGATAACTGTTTTGTAATCTACGTTTAGCTTGTTAACATAAGTATTGTTTTACCTCTAGTTTCTAGTATAATTGCTTTTAGCTGTTTTAAGGTCCTAAGAACTGCTGTTTAGAAAAGAGTCTTTAACAACTGCTACTGTGTAGTTAACTCCCCCACCCTATATCCGAACCACCCCCACATCCGAACCACCATCATCACCACCATTGCCACCACTATCACCACTTATTTCACTATCTCTGCCGCCCACCTATATGCAACTTTTGGCCTCGCTGGGCAATTCGGATGCCCTAGATTCATCCGGACTATCTATATTACCAGAATCCAGACTTTAGGCCCAGATTATATCCTCTATAGTAGCAAAGGTGCTGTTAGGCGATAGGCAGACCTTTTTCCTCTTACGTAACTATATATTATCTAACTAGGCCTGTAATAAGTTAACCTGCCTTTCTAGAAGGGCTGCTCTAGATACCTGCTTATTATAGCCCTTTTATATCTTTCTAGATAGGTAACAAATAGTATAGGTATCTAGCCTATCTTTAGCTAGCTAGGTTAACTAGTATAGTTAATACTATAGATTAGTAGATTAATAAGGGGTTAACTATAGGATAATAGATTTAGCTTTATCCTACTGCTAGCTACTAGGCTAACTTAACTGCTAGCTGGCCTAGATAATCTAATAGGCCTTAGTTACTATTAAGTTAGATAAGGGGCGTCTTATATATATAGGCTATAATCTAAATAACCTCTAGCTACTGCTAATATTAATAAATATAATAAATACCTTATAGGCCTTAAAATAACACTTTAAGAATACCTTTTTACTAGTAATAGTTAAATCTATAACCTAGTTATCTAGATATCTAACCTCCTTATAATAGGCCTACTTTAATAGGCTAAAGATAGCTATATCTAGAGGCTAGAGGATAGTAAAGGCGTATAGTAGTAAAAATAGTAGATATATATTATACTACTAGTATTACTATATAAAATTAATAGTTATATAGCTATAATACCTATTAAGAACTAGTAGTCTAGCCTCCTCTAGCTAGGCAGGCTTAGTATATAAGATAAAAACCTTTTTTAGCTATTTAAGGGTAGTATTATTAGTTATCTAGCTATTATTAGTTACTATAAATTACTATAGCTTATATATATTAAGGTTAGATAAGAACTACTAGGCTTAAAGTAATTTACTTTTATATATAACTAAGGGGGGTAAGGAGCTACTAGTAGTAGATATACACTTAATAATAGATACCTATACTTAGGATCCTAGCTGCTTTTTCTAGATATATTATAATACCTTAGAGCCTAGCACTAGCCTATTACCCCTTTTACCCTCTATAATACTAGTCTTATCTATATTCTATCTATTAAATAAATAAATCCTTTAGATAGTAAGGATACTACTAAAGTAATAGAAGAAATCCTAGATAACCTTAGGGGAATAGGCTGCCTATTACTAGGTATTAATTACTCTAGATTAAAGGGTTCTAATAAATAGATTTTACTATATAAATTAGGCTATTTATTTCCTCCTTATAAGAGGATACCTATTACCTATTATATACTTTACTAGGCCTTTTACTTATTAATAGTTAATATATCTACTAAGGGACTATTAAAGGGTAATATAGGCAGCTAGATTATCCTTCTAGGCCTAGGATAAGTGCTGCCTATCTTTAAAGGCAGTATTCCTGCTTTACTTACTAAAGTATTAATACTAAAGTGTTACATATAGTATACCCTATCTATAAGTAACAGCCTAGAGGCTATACTGCCTAGACTGCATATCTAGGAGGGCCTGTTAGAGCTTATCTTTAGAATATTACTTTATAATAGTTTAAAGAAGGTATCCTAAAAAAATGGCGTTATTTAGTAATAAATAGTAATTGTTATGATAGTTTAAAAAAGGTAGTAGTGTTAATAAAGGAGGGGAAATGTGGGAATTTCGGGTGGTTCGGATGCGGGGGTGGTTCGGATATAGGGTGGGGGAGTTATGTGATAATAGTGACTAGAAAAGTGCTAAGTTATAGCTAATAACGACTTGTTAGCCTAGTGGCTTCTTTATAGGGAGATAATGTTAAGTCCCTTATAGTAGATGTAGTGGTATAAAGGTGAGGGCTAGTAATATCTAAGAAGCTTGCTGCTAGTTATTAAGGTACCTTGGATTATGAAGACTGGGTATGCTAATATCTAGCTATTTGCCCTTTTTGTGCGTAGTATTGACATTTTTGCGAGTAGGAGCGGCTTGTAGCTGTATGTAGAAGTTAGAAGCAGACAGCGTCCCTGTGCCTAGAAGGTTAATGAGCAGATGTAGCTATTAATTAACCTTTTTTACTGTTAAGCAGTTGCTATAGTAGATAAGTCCTACCTTGTTCTTGCTGCTATAACTTAAGTAGGTAAATATTACTATAACAAGGTTTGTGATTAAGATGGTACTAATGATGCTGTCAAATGTGCCAGGGTATATAGGTAGGCAACAAATCCAGCAAAAGTAACAAAACGGGCGCTTGGGTACTCTTTTGCGGATTTGACAATTAACAGTCTGATTAGCGTTAGTGGTCTTGAGCTCCACTCCGCCGATCCTAGACCCAAAGGTCCTGCGTTCGATCCTTAGTATAGTCAATAAGGCATGCAATGAATCCGCTTATGAGAACTGCCCCCTTATAACCTATGGTGACTGCTTTGATTTGAAAGAACGACGGTTGATAGCCCCCTGGCATAAAAACAGCTCTAAGCTTTAAACGCACTTAGGGCTGGGGGGTGTGTCAAATGTGCCAGGGTATATAGGTAGGCAACAAATCCAGCAAAAGTAACAAAACGGGCGCTTGGGTACTCTTTTGCGGATTTGACAGATGCTAATCTTGATTATGAGCGCACGGCTTCTCTTTGATAACCACATGCTCTGATTGCTATTCGCGTCGCATCTGATTTGGGGAAACTATCCTGCTAAGAGGCCTCTGTTGGCGAAATATTCTGCCCTAAAACTTGACACACTCCTTGTGTTGTCTATGGCGTCTGCTAGGGGTGTGTTATCTTCGATGGAAGGATTGGGCGAGGGTGGTGTTGTTGTTTGGTTTGCGGTAACTGCCAGCAGTTCAACCCCGGGCTCGCTGCTACAACTCGTGAGTTGTGGTTGTTCAACTTCATATACATGGAGATACAAACCTACCGGTCTTCCGCGGAATTCCCTGAGACCATGGCTATTATACAAGATGCGCTACTCAGCGGGCGTCGCTATGCTTGTTTCGACATCGTCGGGTCGCCCTCAAAGCCTCCATCAACTAAGCAAAACCAAGGCTAGGGAAAGTTCCAAGAGTCAAGACAGCAGTGTTTATATCAGTCCAGTAGCCGTCCTAAACCAGTCCCAGCGTTCAATCTGTTTTTGGGCAACAACTCCACTTGCTTGCAGGTCAGTGATACCCTGAGCTGACTTCTCCAGGATACACATACCCAGCCAACCAAGTGAGAACAATTTCAATCGGTAATATTAAGGGAGACAAGCCCATATTTAAAATATCCATGGTGGACATAATGGCAAAGGCACGTAATTGCATCTTTCGATACAGTTATCGGTAACACGACAATTGCAGCGGCTTGCAACACTTATTTAGTATGCTACGCTCGCTGCATATATCCACTTAATTTCACGTCCGGCGTGGTATCTTGGCTATCACATTAGACTGCTATATTGCCTGCCAAAAACCGCTGTACGCCAAGACCGTTCGGTCTGCGAGTTGATATCATTCGGAGGTATGCTGCCAATCTTACGCTATTAGGCAGCTGGTTTAATTGTGTGCATACGCTTATCTGAAGCAATGCGAACGCTGCAAACTACCGTACCCTTGACTTGATAACAAATGATGACAGAATACATAGATCAGGCTAGATGCATGGTTCCGAGTCCGCTCAAAACACTCGCAGTCCCACCCAGCGAAATTTAAGTGAAGAGAACGTGTTAAGATAATACGTCCAGACGAGCTAGCAGAGCCTCGTAGGACCAGCCAACTGACTAAGACGGCAACGACACCGTCAATCGCGAAGGACCCTGGATAAACACGTACAGCCCTGGCATAAGCCGCGTTCGGGCCATCCCCGTTGTTTCAAAGGCTTCGCAGCCTGGTAAGGGTAAAGTCGTCGTAAACGTCGCGTACGACGTCACGTTGCAAAGAGCCTTCCATGTGCA
Organism: Colletotrichum graminicola M1.001; assembly: GCF_000149035.1. Lineage (NCBI taxonomy): Eukaryota > Fungi > Ascomycota > Sordariomycetes > Glomerellales > Glomerellaceae > Colletotrichum > Colletotrichum graminicola. The sequence continues at coordinate 419,639 of NW_007361025.1, read as the reverse complement.
GTGTCCTCCTGGCTGATACAAGTATTGTTGTGTCGACATATTACAGACGATGGTCAATCAATATGATTACAGTAGTGGAGCAAAAGGGTGGTTTATACCCGGCCAACAGATACTCATGGTAATGTATGATGAGAAATGAGAGATTAAAACATGCTTCGAAGGATTCATGAAACTACTTTAACCAGTGCCGTTATTCATAATTTGTACGAAGAACGGTATCATTGGGAAAAACAAGGTTTGCACCTTGCCTTCCTTTGGTAAAGATCTTGTAAACAGGTGACTGACCTCTGTTTACACCATTAGTTTTGCTGGGGTCGCAGTGCCCATTTACTATTGTTACCTTTACCCAAATTCTTGGTCACGAGCACAATGCACTCTCCACCATCGTCGGATTCTCGACGAGTCAATGGCTAGGTGCCAACTGCTAGATACATAGCATTCCGCTCTTATTGGTGGATTTTATCAAGCTTACCGATTAAGCAACGGCATCCCCGTCTTTTTCCAGGATGGGGTACAGGAATCTGCCAAGCTATGCATCGGTCAACTGGAGTGGCGATTGAGGGCCGGGTAAATATATGCTCTGGAGCGATGCTACGCTGCAATGGATAAGTAAAGCCGGCTGCGGGTATGTCGTCATGAAGCCGGCAGTTTCTGGTCTTATAAGTAGCCCAGACAGCATCGAGACTGTGGGAGTTACCAACCTCAACGTTTATTACCCCCATTAAGATCTGAACCGGGCTTCAAGAGACACGATGAAGTCTATACTAGCACTAGCCGCAGGCTTCCTCCTTCAAGGAGTGCCCGCTGTCCCATATGAAGCCAATAACGTGGTTTCTAATGGATCCCCTCATCAAATTGTGAAGAGGTGAGAAGTTCCAAGCGCCCAGGCCCGACGAGGCTTCGTGGCGAACTGGTAGGAGAGTCATGGAACCCTGACTGTTATCGTAGGCTCGATACGGCTCAGATTACATACTTCCCGGCGGCGAACTCGACGGGCACCGGTGTTCTCGTGTGTCCTGGAGGCGGATACGCTGTTGTAGCCATTGATAAGGAGGGGTACGCCCCAGCGAAGCTCCTAAACAGCTTAGGCATTGACGCCTGGGTCCTCGATTACACCACGGCCTCGAACGCGACCCCGCCCATCTACCCGAAGCCCCAGGACGAGGCGCTCGACTCCCTGAGCTACATCCGCGGGCAGAACCGCACCACCAAGCTCGGCATCTGGGGCTTCTCGGCGGGCGGCCACCTCGCCGCGGTGACCCTGACCAACCCGGACGCCCGTCTCGACTTTGGCATCCTCGCCTACCCGGTCATCACCCTCGAAGGGAACTACACCCACATAGGCTCGCGCGACAACCTCATCGGCGCCAACGCAAGCGCCGAGCTGGAACACGAACTGTCGGCGCAGAACCGCGTCTCCGCGACGACGCCTCCCACGTTTCTGTTCCATACGGCCGACGACGACGTGGTTCCCGTGCAAAACACTCTCCTCTTCGCCGAGGCCATGGCAGCACACAGTCGGCCGGCTCAGGTGCTGATCCTTCCAGATGGGCCGCATGGGCTTGGTCTGGCTCTTGATGATCCTCAGCGAAGCTGGACGCCCGAGCTTGAGCGTTTCCTCGAGTATTCAATTTAGACTCGCCTCGAAAGCTGTCCGGTATCAGTTTGTTAGCCGTTCAAGGCTATTGTGCAGCCCCTGTCGACTGATCAAAGGTTGGGCGCAACAAGAACCTCATCGTGTCTATTTTAGGCTGAGCAGAGGCTATTGTTACGAATCAATAAAATGGCCAGCTATCTGGTGCAAGCGCCTTCCATCCGGGTTTTGCTCTTACGACTCTGCTGAGTTTCGACCGCTGTTTCGGTGTTGTTCACACGTATCTTGGACACATGAAATTACCCATTCTTATTGCCGACTTCTCCTTGATGATCATTGACTTGCAGCTTGTTTGCCTGTACACGATATGCTGACTGGTACAATGAGTATCTACACGTGGTACCACAGACAGGCATATTGTATACAAATCCAGGAGCACGGCTGGTTTGCCAAAACGCAGACATATACATGTTGCATGCGATGTGGCTTGCGCTATGGTACTCTTGGGAGAAAAAAAAAACTCGCCCAGATCCGCTACCCGCGCACTGACAAGCCGGCTGTCTCGCCGTCCGGAGTCTTCATTCGCCGGGCCTCTCCTCTCAACCCGCCGGCTCCAGTCACCGTCGGTGAGATACCCTCCAGGGAATGAATGCATTAGGAGGGTAAGTACATCCTTTTGTTAGACAGACCAAACAACCAACAAAAATTGCGAGTCAAAGAAGGCAACCTTCATGTTGCACGATTAGAACACCATGAGGTGGAACAACACGATGCCGTTCTGCCCCGTCCTATACTGTATATCTCTTGAACCCTGTGAGACTTCCCAAGGTAAGGCACATACGTTTCCTCGTCGGATGTGCATCTATACCCCCCGAAAGCTCTGCTTTGTTCGACACAGCCGCCTCCGCATAGCTTGACCGTCGCTGTTGTTGATTCAACGCCTCTTCAGCCGGAGCCCGACACTCGTACCCCCCCTGCTGCTCTCCGCAGATGGCCCCCTGCTCCCGTGGCAGGACCTCCCGCTCTGCGCACGTCCGCCGGCCCTGACACAGGCCCTGCAGGTGCGGCCACTCCTTACCGCTCCTCTCCACCCTCGACACCAGGAACCGGCGGCCGCCGTGCTCGAACTCGTCCGCGAAGTTCGGCGACCCGCAGATGCGTCGCATGCGCCGCCGCCGCGCCTGCCGGAGGCCCTCCCGCTCCCGCGGCATCTCCGCCACGGGCGCGAAGGCCTGCGCCTCGAAGCAGGTGCCGCGCTCGTCGGCGACGACGTAGACGTCGAGGTACTCGCCGCTGACTTTGTGGCTTCTGATCTCGTACTTTTCCCCGACGAGCTTGGAGTCGGCCTGATACTGGTGAGGTGTCATGTTTCCGGATCTGCCGCCGGACCAGCGCACGAGTCGTGGACTGATTCTTGAGCGAGCGAGTCTTTCCCTGTAGTCAAATTGTCAGATATCATAAGATCTGAGTTGTCAGGGATCGGGGACGACGAACCCGAATGTTGTCGTCTGGTATTCTGCAGTCCAGTATGGAGACGAACCGACCGAGAATGGCTCGCTGAGCATGAATCTTATTATTAGCAAGGCGCTTCTCCAAACAAAGCGTTTACGTATCGTGATTTTCATATACGAGGTGAAGTGCTCTGGGCCGCTTATGGGTGTCTAGAATGACTACACTTTATCAATAACAGCATCATCACAAGGCTCCAGTGCGCCAATATGTGACACCAGCGCAACCCTGCAAGAGCGCATCTAAGTGGGCCTCATCGCGATAAAGTGAGACAGTGGCTCTTTTTTGTCATGAGGGTTCATTGGCGAACCAGCGAGGCTCCCAGCAAAGCGCCGGGTATATGAGTATTCGCGCTTGGAAGCCATTCCAATACCTGACCCCCTAGGCAGCAGAAAGGCAACGAGGCGTCTGGCGCTATGAGGTTGCAAGCTTTTCCCAATCAATCAATACACCCTCACGGTGGGGGGACCAGTACTCGTTGGAAGATTTATCCTCAAATTGCAGGATAGGGAAAGAAAATGCGAGGGGGCGATCTCGCTTCGGCTCTAGAACTGATCTCCAAAATGAGGCAAGGGCCAATGGCTATGTCGAGTCTCACCGAACTTAGGCAGAAATGCACCTCAACACCAATGCGTAAAGCAAGAGTGCCGAAACGGGCCCAGCCCCCTCTTCCGAGCTGAGCAAAAACGCAACTGATAAGCCGCTGCCTTGAATTGGCAAGGGGGTGGGGGATTAGGTCGTGAGATGTGCGCTTGGGGAGACCTTGAGATACTCCCTTACGCAGTTGGCCCAGGAATAAATCACGCAACTGCACGAGTATTAATAGAAGGGTTAAAGGATCATAATGGAGGCCGCCAAAGGGCTATGACTGATACGAAGGTCACGAGGTCAGATCCGTTTCTTTCCAGGCAGAAGAATCGATGGGATATAAGTATGGGAAGCTGTTCTTTGGGTTCTTCTTTCATCGCGTCGATGAGTATGAAGCTTCATTTCGAACATGGCTCATCGCGCTGTCGATAATGCTGCGTGTACGGCTCGATTGGAACTGTCAGCAGAGACCATCGCCGGCCCGGAATAGCTTGGAGGGGAAAACAGTAGCCGCGTGCACTGACTAATTATACAGTGGACATGACGCAAATCAGAACATCAAGGATCCCCATGACAGGGATGCAAGTAAGTGGGCTAATAGACGACAGACAAGACGGGAGACTCGAAAGGTATTTGTTATCACTATCAACTCTTAGCGCCGAGAACGCTCCTAGGTGGGAGGCATCAAGATCATGTCAAAGCGCAAAAGGGCCATTGTCGAGCCTCAGCGATGGCATTTCCGACCAGTCCCGAAAATACGGCCGCAGCGAGACGGAGAGACGGCCAACCCAGCTCAGTTGACTGTTGGAGCTCTCTTCGAGCGCCGCCCGGCCCTCTTCTTCCCGCAGTCCTTGATGTGGTCCAGGTGAGCCGGCAGCTCACTCAGTGCATCTCCGCATCTGCAGGTAAAAACCTGGCCCGGTCTGTCCATCCGCTTGCAATTGTCCAGGTGCCGGGTGTAGTTCCATTTGCGCAGGGCTGGGTCTTCGTGGCCGCATTTGCAAACGTATTTCTGGTCACCTTCTTGCCGGTGACGGTCTTGGATATGGCGCTGCATCTGCCTCGAGTTCACTGGTTCCCCGCAGGAATAGCATATTTCGAGGCGGCTCGAGTTGCTGGTGTGTCCGCTGATGGCGCTGGCGCTGTCCCATGCCCAGTAAGGATTCAGGTGGGATTGGTCGAATACCAGGCTCTGGGAGGACGAATACTGGCTGTATGTGGCAGTGCCACTTGGGGTCAAATACTCGGGCTGGGGCGCGAGAGGGACTGCATTCCCGGAGCGGGGGATGGTGTGTAGCATAGCGTTCACATACGCCAATGCCTGACAGGGCTCTGACTGTTGAACATCCGGAGCCTGCGGGTGGTACCGGACCGGCAAGTTCGATTGCAGGTAAGCCACAGGGCCAGAATCGGTCTCAGAAATGTCGAGCATCTGAGGGTAGCCGTACTGTCCCATCATATGGTGGCCACCGTAGGCCGGCGGGGGGTGAATCATGGGATAGTTTATGGGATGGGTTGTGAAGTCACCATCGTCATGGTCACGGCCAGCGGTCTCGCCAAAAAGGGAGCGCGACTGATCGGGGCTCATGCTCACGATGGGCTCCCCACGACACAGGGAAGGTCGGGCGGTGTTCGGTTAAAGGGGCAGTGCGGCCAAATGGCTGCGGCGACCGTCAGCAACAAGATTCCGTGCCATTGAAGGGATAGCAGACTTACTAAAACGCCCAAGATTCGGGCCGAGAATAAGGCTTCCCGTACGTCAAGAGCTTCCAAGTGCGGTTGTGACTCGTACCACAACAAAGAAGCCTGAGAGAGAAAGGCAAAAGAACAAAAGGAAGAAACTAACTAAATAACGAGGGGGGGAGCTGAGGCTATAAGGAATCATCTGGCTAGCTGGGGGACACGCTCGTGGTGGATCTGAGGTTCATTAATTGATGATGGGGGGTAACCTCTTCGCCGCCTCATCGTAGACCGCCAAAGACGACCGAATCATCAGCCTGCTCAATCGTTCGTCTTTTGGCATGCTCACTGGTCTCTGGGGGAAGAGGCGCGGAGGATGCGTGCGTGGATGTACGTGGTTCGTGGGACCGGCCCGTCTTGTCTAAAGCTCGAAAACCTCAAAACCTCAAAACTTGCCTGCTACAGTGGCGGAGTAAAGTCGCTTGGTGGCCATCTCAATCATCACTCCGGGGAGACGTGGTGTCTTGCGTCTCTACGTAGTAAGGGAGACAGGGGGGGGGAGCATCCTCCACCCATTGATGCTGCTGGTGCGCGGCCCGGGTAATGTGTACGCTGCTGCCAAGAGGCCCGAAACCCGGCGGTGTCTTTTTAGGAATGGGGTGATTTAACCGACTGCCGGTAACCCTTCAGCCATCGGCCCAAGCCGAAAGTTTACCATGACGGAACGGACCCGAGGGATTGATACGAAGCCAGTCGGCCTGTTCCTGGCTAGGGCATGTCAAACGTATACCAGCCACCGGAGCCAACGTTGTAACATGGAAAGAGCCTAAATTCTTATCGCCTACGTACCCTCTTCCCAATGCTCTCATTCGCTTGACGGGTCCTCACCAATGGTGACTGAAGCCGGCGGGATGAGAGCGGCCCGGCGAGTGGAGACTCCGGACGGCAAGACGGCCGGCCGGCTTATCGGTACGCGGGCAACGGGGCCGGATGTCGGTGTTTCTTCTCCAAGAATGCCTTCCCCTATGCAAGATCTGATGCCTAAAAAGATTAAGCCCCTCAAGCTAGTTGATCACGAAAGGGGCTTTTGCATAGCATGCCATGGCCCGCAACTAAGTATGAGATCAGGAACAACGCTGAGCCTGTTTAGGGCATAATTAGTGGGTCCCATTAACAAGCAGCGGGGGGACTCTGACCTGGCGCGAACCTGGCGCGCCATTGCCCGCCTAAACAGCCACACGAACGCGACGCGCCAGGCTAAAGTGGTGACACAATCCTTTTCCCATCTCACTCCGCCAGCACAACATCGTCAATCACCCCTCGGAAACATTATACCTCGCCATCACCGCGTCTTCAATTCCTCTCCAACGAGCCATTACGCCGTATCCTTCCTGTCTCTCCAAGACGTCGACATCCTCACTCAACATCTTCACGCCCCCCACGTCCACAATCTCAAGATGGCCTTCAAGCGCAAGCGCTCCGAATCCGACCTCTTCACCTCCTTCACCTCGCCTGCCCGCTCCGATTCGAGCATCGAGTCCTTCGACTCCCCCGTCTCCCCGAGCCCCATGTACCCCCGCGCCTACGTGACGCCATCGCATCTTCCCAGCCGCACAATGAAGCGCTTCCGCGACAACAGACCGTCCGAGAACCACATCCACCGTGAGTCCTGCCCGCCGCCGTCTTCTAACCGTTGCCGACTCGGAACAGAATGCTGACAGAATTTCCCCTTCGTCGACAGAACGCACCCTGAACATGCTCTACTCCGCCCAGCAACAGCAGCCCCAACACGCCATCAGCCAAGCCCGCGACGCCGACTCCGAACCCTCCCCCGTACCCGCCGCCGCACGCAACATGCAAAAGTCTCTCCACAGCTTCTGGACCATCAAGTCTGCGCCGCCGCCCAACCCGGACCCCTCCTCGGCCCCGTTCGTCGACCGGGCGGCGCTTTCCCCGATCAGTTGTGAGGACTGCGGCACCGGCCTGGGCTCCTCCGACGGCGCGGCCGACGGGATGGACATCGACGACGCCTGCAGCTACGGCGCCGGCTTCGAGGCGGACCACTCCTGTGGCGCCTGCGGCAGGCAAGTCTGCTCGCACTGCTCCATCACAAACCTCGGCGCGCAGCGGAGGTGCTTGCAGTGTGTTGGACGGACGCCCTGGGGGGCAACGACGAGTGCTTCCGGCTTAACGACCTCGTCGATGCGCTTTTTCTAGGTGTCTTGGTTCAGGGTTCCATTTTGGGGCGGATTCGATTGTTCTTGGGGCTTTTGTCTTTGTTGCATCGATAGGATGGATGCATCACGTCTCATTTTTTGGGGCGTTGACCTGATTTGCGGAGAGCGGCGTTACTGACTGGCGGAGATGACTTTCATACATTGGCGTTATATATCACGGGATACCATAGGATTTCAATAACTAATCCAAATTCATTTAACATCAGCCTGACAGCCATGACGTCTATTTCTCCCGTCTTCGTCAAGGGGTTTGTTTCGAGAGACGACGCAAATCTTCCTATTTTGACGGCATCTGTGGTCTGACACGTAGTCTCGTAGCCTTTCTTTATATACATTGTCACAGGAGCCTAGCCATCTAAGTTTATTCAAATATCTGGAACATGTTACTTGCTATAGTATACCACCTTTCTTAAGTCTCATATACGCGCAGCTGGCTGCTTGTTCTGAGTCTTACAATCGTTTGACAAGCCTCTTCATCTATAGGGTAGGGTTAGGGTTAGGGTTAAAGGCCAATGACTCTATGGAGACCGTGCGAGGGTAAAGGTGCTGGCCTAGAGATTTACAGTCAAGTGGACAAAGAAACTCGACAGTGCAGGAAAGGATATTCACAGCAAAATGACGAACGAGGTTTCCGACTAGTGCGAGCACTCGGCTGTTGCTAGCAAGGTTTGAAAGATCCGGGAACCGCCAAAGGCGGAACGGTAGATACAAAAGTCAAACAGAGCCAACCAGAGCACGTCAGGCAGTGGGAAAAGTAAAGTTATACTTTTCAATTGAGCATATCGGAAGTGCCTCGACCCGCTGGATTACATGGTCCCGGTTGCTGCTGGCATCGTGCCCGTCCACGTCAAAGGTGTAAGTACGTGACTCGTCAGTTCTTATCGCAGCTGTTTCATATTGGACTGGACTGCATTAGATCGTGCGTCGAGATTAGGCGTCACTAATAGACCTCTTCTCACCGGCTCTTCGACCTCCAAGACATTGCTGTCCTTGCCTAGATCCCATTGGCCAAGGGCAGCCAGCTTCTTATTCTGAACACAGATTGACCCCATCTTTTTCCCCACAGTTGTCCGAGAGGAACGTGGCAGCCAGATGATCTAGGCTTGGCTAATCTGCCATGCAGGGTCAAGAAAAGTGGGAAGCCGAGACACCTAGTAACGAGATACCAGACACACGGACTAGGTGTTCAAGAGTCTGATAACAGAAAAAGTATCGTACCGGCCGGCGATTCGGGTACTAGGTAGAGGGCTTGATGGAAGCAAGTAGCATTGAACACTGCATGTATAGCAACTTGAGGATCCTGTGGGAGACCCAGTCATATCGGACTATAAAGGATGTTGGACCAATAATTCATGTCAGTGCGAAGGAAAATTTCCTATTCACATGCTGTCGCCGCTTTCTTATCGCAAAATTGCCCGCCACGCACTAGTCCGGAGTCGTCGACTTTAAGGGTCCTGACCCACCCACAATATTTAAAGACATTCTAGCCACCGGCCTCACCGACTCTCTCCCTCGGTTCACTCTTCATCTGGCTACCTACAAACCGTATTCTAGAGGAACCAGAGCTGCAGCATGGCATCCGTTCAAATTCTTACCATCAACAACTTCGTCCGTGATATAAGAAGCTGACCACAGACACTCACCCGCTAGCCTTGCATCTTGACACCTACACCATCAGTAGGTGCTTCCGAGGAGCCTCGATCAACCCCAGTCACTCAATGTTCTAATGTGAAGCCGTAGTTCGTCGGCTCGTCTCATCGTAGAGTTCGCATTGACCATCCAACACAAAAGCTACTTGACTCACAAGCTACGGCTAACCTGGAATCACTCGCAATGGACTCCGTCGACAGCGACGCTTCGACGATACTGACGGACTACCCAGCATCGAGTCCCTCGAGGCCGTCCTCCGCCTCGTCCGCTCCCTCTCTAGCAGCAACATTTGACGACAAACCGAAGCCGCTGCTCTCGGGCGCTGCCACCTCTGTGCACTTTGAGATCCGTGATACCCCCACGGCCGGCCGCGCCGTCTTCGCCACCAGGGACATCGTCGCGAACACCTTGCTATGGCGCTCAGACGACCTCACCGTGTCCTCCCTCCTGCAGGAGTACAGGCGTGAGGTCTGCGGGCGGTGTTTTGCTTACAACTACGGCAGAGACCTGAGAATCCAGGACCACACCGTGGGCTTCGCCTTCTGCTCGGACGAATGCCAGAGGACGTGGCGGCAAGAGAATGGTGAGGTAGGTGTCCGGGCCTGGGCCGAGGTTAAGAAGCTGGCCAAGAGGAAGAGCAAAGAGGACAGCGAGCTGGTGGATATTGACTTGCCGCGACCGACCCCAGAGGAGATTGCGCAAGCATGGAATGCTACCAAGACGCAGGCGGATCTGATACTGACGTTCAGAATGGCGGAGCTGACGGACGACATCGAAGGCGGACCGCAGAACCTGGCGTTGAACGGCAACGGCAACGGCAATGGGCCGGTCACAAAACAACACCGCAAAGCCGTCCAGAAGGCGCTCCAACTACCCGTCCACGCAGACATCATGGGCTTCTGCGTCAGCGGCATCATCGCCCAGTACCAGACCCCGCAGAGGTGGGAGCACGTCCTCTCCCTGGCCGTCGACCCGACGCCCTACTCCAGCGCCGACGACCTGCGCGCCTTCACCCACACCTACCTGCACCTGCTCGCCGTCCTCCCGCCGCCGCTGCTCCCCTTCACGACGCCGCAGTCGCTGCTGACCCTCTCCTCGCGCGACAGCCACAACGCCTTCGGCATCCGGTCGCTCGAGGACGAGGGGTCCGAGCTCTTCGGTCACGGCTGCTGGCCCGCCGCCAGCTACTTCAACCACTCGTGCGGCCCCAACGTCGACAAGAGGCGCGAGGGCCGGGCGTGGGAGTTCCGCGCGTCGAGGGACGTCGGCAAGGGGGAGCAGCTGTGCATCACCTACCTGGGCGGGGAGGAGAAGGCGATGCCGAGGGAGACGAGGATGTCGACGCTGAGGAGGAATTGGGGCTTCGAGTGCGGGTGCAAGAGGTGCGAGGAGGGAGCAGCTGTAGCGGGTGTTGTCTGACTGGGCAGATCAATGTCTGCGTGAAATCATGGATTCAGTGCCCCCCTCTGGAAATGTGTGCTGCCCGGTTCTGTTGGATACAGGCTTGAGAGAGTAAATGCAAAAGACTGCATGACCTGATTCGTTCGTATTTCTTCCAGTGAGGCGGCTCGCATTTGTTGACTATTATGGTTGAAGATTGAGTTTACGTTTGGTGGGGATGGTGGGAGGGAATAGTTGCCGCTATCGGCCACCCAATCTCAGTCTCGGCCAATGACACGGAGCTGTCATTTCTGATCATCATGCGCCGACCTATCACCAACTGGTGTGTGCCCGGATCCAGCGAGCTGGGTTTTGGCATACGGTCGTATTCCGGGTTGCCGTTATGTATCTGTGCAACATTAGGAGGGACCGCCTTGGACAATGTACCTTGGTATTTCTGGTTGCCCTATGGTTAGGAAGGTCTCTCCAACGTTGTGAGTGAGGTTCGTGTTTACTTTGGTTAAACACCGCAAAACCACGGTGAGGGTTTTGCTAACAGGATCACACACGCACTGCAAAATGAAATACATGCATCGACTTTTAGCGTGAGTTGACAGGATGGCAGTCTCGAACTGATCGCTAGGTCTGCAGACTGCAGTATCCGTCTTGCCTAGCTTCATGTCTCAGCACAGCTCGTGGAGGTTTCATTTGCAAACGGCTTGGTTCCATTCTTTACCACGCATCTCGACCGAGACGTTGATTCATGGCTGTACCAGCTGAAATATATATTTTTTTCTCCGGCCGTAAGACTGGCATGACTGCATTCCATGTGCCATGTCACATGCCGTCTTATTGACCAGAAGTATCTCCACCATTTCGTCGAAGTCTCAGCCTCAGCTAAATACCACTAAACCAAAAGTTAGTTCAAAACCCAAGTAGCAATACAGTAATCAAATCACATAGCAGCATAAGTCGTGTCTTCCTGGAGGAAGAAGAAGAAGAAGACGAGGCTATCAATAGACCCCCGTCTTCTATAAGAACCCGAAGCCCCTCCGCTTAGATTGCCATGGCCAAGGCACATGTCATCATTCAACGTTCACCTATCCACTTTCTCGGAAGATGACGAACTTGAGCCCCAACTCCTCGGACCTCTGGACGTCCTTCGAAGTAAGGCCTCCAGGGTTCGCCCCCGTGGACGACGGCCCTCCAGCCAGCGGCGCCCAGTATTTTTCACTTTCAGTAGACTCAGGTCGTGGATACTACCGTCAGGCGCCAGAGGAAGACCCGAAGGAAGACCCGGAGGAAGAGCAGCTCCCCCCACCTACTCCCAAGCGCATCATCATATGCTGCGATGGCACCTGGCAGTCGTCCGTGAATGGGCGGTGGGGCATTCCCTCCAACGTCACACGACTTGCTCGTTCCATTGCGCGCACTGGGAAGATGAAAAAGAAGAAGGAAATCCGAATTGAGAAAGGGATTGGAAATGAGTTTGAAATGACGGAAGAGGTCGAGGACGAATTCCCTTGTCCTCAGATCGTGTATTATGGCTCAGGCATAGGCGCGGGTACTGGTGTCAGCTTATTTGAGAATCTGCGACAGGCAATCTTCGGCGACGGCCTTGTCGGAGAAGTCATCAAAGCTTACAACTTCATCGTCATGAACTACTGCCCGGGGGATCAGATCTGCTGCTTCGGCTTCTCCCGGGGCGCCTTCACGGCTCGCGCGGTGGCGGGTCTCATCACGGACATTGGCGTCATTCGGCCCAAAGAGATGAACGACTTTCCGGATCTGTACGAACTCTACCGGAAGTATCGCATCACAGACGGCCCAACCTTCCGCCAGACCAAGGCCTACAGGGAGTGGATCACCGGCCAATTCGAGGGAGGCAAACAGACTCGAAAAAGGCACCGCCTCCCTCCGGAATCGAGCAGAGTCATAGAAGTCGAAGGCGTCTTCGACACTGTTGGTGCCTTGGGAATCCCTGGCCTGTATTGGGTCCAAAGGTTTCTCAACTGCATCGCGCTTTACCTCCCACAGCTTGGTATCGATTACCAAGGATTCTACAGGACTTCCCTGAGTAACTGTACGTTCATGTCGTTCTTAGAACACTGCTTTGCGCATGGATTTTCGGCCTTGCTGACCAGCTCTAATTTTATGATTTCAGACACCAAGCATGCCTTTCACGCGTTGGCTCTTGATGAACATATGGCTCCCTTTGCGCCTACTCTTTGGCATCTTCCGAACGCAGAAGAAACTGAAAGAGAAAAGCATGATTTGGAGAACTACGAGTCTCTCGATAAGAAAGAGGTCAACGACTACTTTGAAGACCTTGCCAATGGTAAGATCAAAAAAGATGTAACTGAGAAAGAGCTCAATGAGGCGTGGGATAAAGTGGTTAAGGTCCATATGGCAAAGGAGCCAAGAGACTTCACGCCGGAATTGCGCCAGGTTTGGTTTCCCGGTGGCCATGTCAACATCGGAGGTGGCAACTCAGCCGACCTGGCCGGCTTTTCATACGATTTCGAACGTGAGTAACGTGTTCAGTACGTGACTGACACGCAGGGCCGCTGACCCCAATTTCCTAAACAGAAATCGCTCTCATCACCTTCTCCTGGATGTGCGATCAAATCGCGCCGTTTATTCGTCTCGACGACGGGAAGGTGAAAGGCAAACCAGACAACTATTCGAGCCTTGCCCATCGTGAAATCAAAGCACGCGATTACCTGATTTTCAGCTTAGAACAGAAAAGAAACTCGGGCCTACCCGGATTTCTGCGGCGATTGTGGCGCTCAGTGGTCTCTCTCACACGTCCGACCCCAGACAATAACAGGGAAGCCGATATTTGGGGCACAGGAGATACCATTGACGTCTTCAAAATCTTTGAGAGCTTCTACATATTTGGAATCTTCGTATTCTTCTTGAAACTCTTACCCCGCATGTATACCGACAGGACGCCAGGCCACTACGAGGACAAGTTCCGAAAGGGAAGTGACACAAAGGAGATGATCCATCCTTCTATTTATTACCGCATGAGTGAGCGCCCTGACTACAAACCAGGCCCCCTGGTGCCAGACCCAGAACCGAAAAAGGGGGAACTCAACAGGCGCCAGCCAAAGTGGAAGAGCAAGGAAGTCAACATTCAGGGATACGTGATCAAGAAGGAAGACCGCATATCACGCCATATGGTTAATCAATCGAAAGCCAGGGATTTCATGGCTCCACTGATGGAAGTTGGGGAGTAGAGTACAGAGTGGTTTCATCAGTAGAGCTTTTGAAGGGGTTTCTTATGTTTTTCTGTCCCTTTGTCCTTCTCAGATTGCTCTGTTTTACTGTATTGCCACCTTGAAGAAGCTAGGAACTACAGATAATTAACTAATAATATTGATCAATATTTCCCTCATCTTCTCAACTTCTATTCATGCATTTTTATGTTAGCTAACCTGGTGTGTGTAAAGTCTGTACAGCAAGTGCCGTATAATGACATTATACCAACCAAACGTATACAAAAATTGCCTTCTCTGACACCATTTAATGTTGTTAAAAATACGTCTTTTCCATGACGTGAGACATGAGGGGGTATGCAAAAGAGAAGAGCTGGGTGGAAACATTTAGACGATCAGGACGCTTTTAATATCGTGCACAATGATGAATGATTTACATCTGGGATTTTCCAGTATGCAATGAAGTTACAACGGCTTGGTTGACTCTAATAATACCCCTCTTGACCATTCAAGTCTAATCTTCTCGTGACATTTGTCTCTCCGAGCACCAATTGTGCGTTGCGCTCGTCGTCTGCTCTAGCTCGAACAGTCTTCTCCCAGACTCGGCTCGAGGTAACACCCGCTCCAGCATCCGCCAAATCCTCGTCGTTGGGGACTGGCGTTTTCAGCGCGAGTATCATCAGGTCTTGGAGGTCCGACCACGGTATGATGCTCAAAACGCGCACCCCCACCCCTCCTGGCTCGTATTCGAAGAACTCGAGAACACTCATGGCACCCACCCCCAATGCATAGATGGCCACAGTGCCGAGGTAGATGCCCATCGTAGCTTGGGCCCAATGTAATGTGCGACGTTGTTGGCCAGATCCATATCCGTGGCGCTCAGCGACGATGTATATGGGCAGGTCTTTGTGGAAAGCTGCTTGAAAATCCTCGAAGGGTCCGTTGAGAGGTGTGTCTTTGCCCCGCCATCTCTCGAGACGAAAAGTTGAATTTAACGGGGTCACCTTGTGTACTCCGCCACGATAGCCGTGTTGCTCATTGAGGTTGATATACGCCAGCTCATCGCTGCTACTATTCAGGACTACACGCGTATTCTGGTGTTTATAGGTGCTTCGAGCAAGACCCTCGGTAAGATAAACCCCGAATACCTTGCTGAGAAACATTTCTGCTCCGGTCTTGTTGTCACGGCTGAAAGGTGCTGACACCGGCAGGGTAATCCCGTTCTGCCTCTCCGTGGAGGAGAAGGTTTGAACAATCTGTTGCAGTGCCGTGACACTGGTTGTGTTGGTGGTATTCCAACGTGGGTTAAGAGCTTGGAACCAGGCACTAGAGAACCTCACGGTGTGGACCTCAACCATGGAATCACTTTCATACAACCCTCGCATCGTGCTGCTTTGGCTAAGAGAAGATCGCAGTATATCACTGGCTTTGGCGTCGACAGAGAAGTTCGACGGAGCCCAGCTTCCGATTAAGCTGCACAGGAAAACTATGTCCTTTGATTCGCCCGAGGAATCATCTGGTATCTGTCCGTTAAGGAAGAGAATGGATGAGTTTTTTTTGTTGACCAAGAAATTTGTGGAAATCGACACGTCAACATCGAGATTCGGGTTCGTCAGCCAGCCTTCGTCGAATTCCTTACGATTCTTTTGAAAATATTCGCAGTCATCATCATGGAAGCAGTTAAGTGAGTCGACAGGATAAAAGACAGGCTGTTGATCCTCAACCAACTTATGCTTATCATGAATCCTGCATGTCGACTGCACAAATGGCTGATAAAGTATCGACTCTTCCTCTGAGTTCTCAGGGTTTGTTCTTGTGGTGTTGAGTCTGTAACGGGGCTCGCGTGACAACGCGCCCACTTCGGAGCTATGGATATACTTCTCAAACAGGCCAATGCTACCCGTAAGAAAATGTCGAGGAGTGGTTAACAGCGTGGTTGAGCTGATGCCATCGGAGTCGTTGACGTGGGTGAAAACAATGTGTCGTCGCAGATCGGCTGACGTGGAGTGAAACGCAAGGTTGTTCGTCAGGTCCGTGGCTGCGAAATCCAGGAGCCAGCTCGATATCTGTGGGAAACCTCCTGCTGCGCAGTAGTCATTGTATATGCCCTTAACCGTCTTGCATTCTGAAGGTGCATCATGCCGGCCCGCAAACCAAATATTTTCCTTGTTCCACGAATACCGCAGGGGAAGAGTGATGTTTCCGAATGCAATCGAGTTATCGATCTTGTACCAGCCGAGAGTTGGCACAAGCAATACAGCGGATGCTGGTCCGACGGTGGTTGACAGGATGGTAGCGAAGACAACAAATCCTGGGAGCAGTATACCCCAGGGGCTTGAGGTATCAAAACCTTGGCGCCAGAACGCTGTCGTTCCCATATAACCAAGGTCGCCGACTCGATAGCCGCCCGTGAGGAATCCTAACCGAACACCATTTGTCACTAAACACCGTCGAAACATGGCTAGTGCGATGGAAGAAAGCGATGCCACAATGAGAAGCTCGTGCAGCTTGGCCACAAGTTGGAGAACGTTGTTGATGGTGTCGGCGTCCACATGATGACCCATTACAAGAGGCCCATCATCTGGGTACCAATAGAACCTTATAGAGCCGACGCATAAGATAGCGACAGTCATCGCTATGGCAGGAACATGAACGATCCACCCATTAAGGTGACGAGTCCAGCTGCTTCGAGCGATTTGTTTTGGTACTCTGGCGGTCTTGTTTGCGCCGGTGAGTGTTGACCTTGTAGCTTTCTGGGCTTCTCGATAGCTTGTGACACGTCCTGCACTATCGCATCGCGTGTGCTCCTCTGGACTTCTTGACTGATCATATATGTCATTCCGATCGATCTCGTAACACCAACTGTCTCCATCTCCATCAATAGCCCCTGGAGTTCTTGCTTGACGCGAAAGCAGTGGCGCGTCAACGGTCGTTTCGTCATCGTTTGGTCGCCCAGTCGCCGAAGGCGTCTTGCGGTGGCCTCGGGCGTTTCCGGTATGGGTTGCGTCTGGAGGTGATGACCTGCTACTTGGAAAAGTATGAGCCTTCTCTGCCCGCGCGACACCGGGAGGTTGACGTAGTTCAATGTCGTTTTGTGTTGAGGCCATTGGAATACACTCCAGTCGACTAAATAAGACTGATTGTTATTGGCTATGCGTGTAATGGTATGAGGGGTTCTGGATATTTCCAATAAACTAAATGGAAGAATATGCTGCCAGCCTGCTAACCCTTGATGCTAAGCATGCTCTTATATAGGTGGATAAACTGCTCAGCATCACTATCTTGTACAATCTGACATCGCCCCTGCTAGGTTGCTGGGGAGTTGGGGACCGCAAACCCAATATTGGTTACAGCCTGCTGATTGCAAGACGCTGTGTAACCATAAAACACAAATCTCGGAATGCAATTGGGTGCTTATGCTGCTGCTTTACCCCCCAAAGCCATGGTCTAACAGCATCTTATGTCATATATCGGATCAGGCAGCAGGTTATATGCAACCTTTGTATCCTTGATGAACAGACAGCATGCCTATAACGTAAACTGGTGTGGCTTGGACTCATCTTTCAGCTGATGTCTAATCTCCTTGTCGTTATGGAGATGTGCATCTACAGGTATCATGGCCCCATCTAGACTCTGCAAGGCTCTCCTGTTTATGTCTCACAACGCGTCTTCTTACGAGTCAATTCAAGGGTGCTCGGCTTATCTTCGACCTTTCTCAGGGTCAGCTTGAGCTCCGCTCTGTGTTAATTGCCTCTTCTCATTATATTTCATGATGATCCCTATATTCTGGTCCAAAATTCGGAACTTTTGTGCTCATCTCTCAATAGGCCAAGACCACAGAACTGGTACTGATGTTCCTCTGACTGCCAAGAACCACCCCCAGAACTAGCTGCGGTAATTCAAATGTCCTGTTACTGCTTTCTCTCTTTCTTTGTTTCTTTCTTTCTTGTTGGGTGGGGGGGTAGTAATGCAGAACTTTTTGACCTCGACAACAACATGGTACATATTGGGGTATTCGAAATTACTGGCACGGAGTGTGATGTCCTAGGTCACATTAGTATATCGCATTGTGTTTAAGTAATGTCGTGATGCCCTCATGTGCATCACGCGCATCCGGCTCCGGTCGGCCGATTTCTCTGGACCAGAGAAATAGTTATTCTAAACTAAGCCTTGTCTCTACGTAGCTAACCTACTTAAAGAATACGTATTTCTTTAGGCTAGATTACCTATCTTTACACTATAGATAGTTAAGCTGTTTTCCTTATAATCTTTTTTACCTAAATAGTGCTTTTATAATAGTTATAAGCCTAGCTTATACTATACCCTTAAATAATTATGTCTAAAGCACCTATAGGCTAGATACCTCTCTCTTAAATAAACTATTTCTCTATTAGCCTTTTTATAATAACTATATTAATTAATAGCACTTAAAAGCTAAGGACATAGGCTAACTAGCTTATATAGTATATAACCTTATATATTAAGGTAGTAATAGGTTATATTTAGAAATATATTAATTTAAATAGCCTAACTATTAATAAAGATAGTAATCCTTATCTTAATAAGGTTCTAAATACTACTTATATTTATACTATTAATAAATTTATTACTATTAGTAATATATTATAAGTATAATATAAGTTACTACTAGTAATAGTTAGATATTAATTACCCTTATAAGTGTGTAACTATTTAATTATAGTAATAAAACAGGTGACCTGCGTACTCTTTTGTACGGTTGTATTTCTTAGTGGTTATGAGCCTAGCTCCTAGTTAATTAACTAAGTTTGATGTACAGTTACAACACACATAATAGAGGGTCTTTACCTAGGAATCTAGGGTTTCTACCTTATATAACATAACGTGTCCAAGGCCTATAAGCTTTGTAAGCCCTTAAGGGGGTGAGTTAGATATTAATTACCCTTATAAGTGTGTAACTATTTAATTACAGTAACAAAACAGGTGACCTGCGTACTCTTTTGTATAGTTGTATTTCTTAGTGTAATAACTAATCTTAATATAAAGCTTACTTATTAATTATATCTCTTAAATAAAACTATACTAAAGACTATTTATAAGTAATAAAAAAAAGTATTTAACTCCTTTAAGTCTTAGGTTAACTTATTAGTAGTTAAGACCTTACTTTTACTAGCTTAAATAGAAGCACTTAAATAAAAAAATACCTCTTTTTACTTAATAATATAAATTCCTAAATACTAAAATACGCTTAGTAACTTTACTAACTAGACGCTTATTTAAAAAGAATACCTTATAGTTATAGACTAAGTAGAAGCTAGTATTAATCCTAATACCTAGCTTACTAAATAGTAAAATATATATATACGCACTAAGATCCTTAATATATCTAAAGTTAAAGGCATACTTACCTCTAGGCTATTTCTTAGAGCGGTCTTACATAGGATTACCTTTTTCTAAGTAACTTATAAGCTCTTAGAGATTATTTAAAATAAATTATAGAGGTTTTATATTAAGAATCCTAATTACTATACTACTATCTTTATAGGTATACTTAAAGAAGACTTATTTACTATAAAATATAAGAGGAAGGGGTATAGTATATATATAACCCTAGTAAGTTACCTTATAAAGAGGTTAGTAAATAAATTACCTTACTTTAAACCTAAGCCTTAAGGTAATTTATATATATATAGTTACACTTACTTATAGACTATTTTAAAATACTTATATATTAAAAAAGCCTTTACTAGTAACTTTAAAAACCCTACCTTAGTCTTATTTATTTTTATATAATAAATTTATAATTAAATTAATAGCTTAAAAAATCTAGACTTATAACTTAAACTTATTTAGAAGGGGTAAATTAAAGTAAGACCTTTATTTAAGAAGTATATTCTTTAGATAAATTACTTATAGATCAGTAAATAGCTATAAAAAGGTAAGAAGGATAATAAAAAAAAGATCTTTTATTTAAGGTTATTACTTATATTATTAACCCTACCTTATTATAATTACTTCTAGCTAAAGTCACCTAAGAACTATAATCTTATAGTGTCTTTACTATACCTTTTTTAGGCCTATACGTCTTTTTATATAGTACTATATTAGATAACTATAGCGCTATATATTTAGTAAATAATATTTCCTTACTAGAACCTAGTACTATTAAGATACTAAAAGAAGACGTATAATAAGTTAATTTAGGTACTACTTTATACCTTATACTTATAATAAGCACTTATATAATAAAAGGCGTTCTTAAGAGCTAGGACAGGACAAGCTTAGACCTTATACTTATAGATATAGTATTTATAAAAGACTTTTATATAAATATTATCTTAAAAGCCTTACTCTAAAAAATAAGTATTTAGTATTTTAGTCTAGACTACACTTTATAATATAGTAAATATAAAGATAGCTTTATAGTTAAGTAACTTACTTAAGTTACTAATATCTTTTTTCTTAAATATAAGCCTCTCTCTACTTATCTTATTTCTAGATAAATTCCTATAAGTAATATAACTATAGTTTACGTTATTATAATAACACTACTAGGCCTTAGCACTTCTAGATAACTATCTTACTAAGATTAACTAATATAAAATAACTTAGCCTAGCTTTAGTACCTTTAGGGTAGACACCTTAGTACTAAAGCGCTTAAGTATCTTATTACTAAGGTAAAAGGTATTAAAGTTAAGGCTTTTAATAGTCTTAACTATATTTACTACTAGATAACCTATATAAAAAAGGTTATCTTATAACGCTAATTAGAGTAATAAGTAATCTAACTATACTATAAGATTACTTAGGATCTTTTTAACTACCTTAATAGCTTTAATAATAGCGTCTAGCTAATAGTTATTAAAAATAAGTTTATAAGTAAGTTATTTAGCTTTTTATATATTTTAAAGACCTATAAGAGTGTTTTCTAGGTTCTATAAGTATTTAAATATAAGTCTATTAGTATTAAGGCCTTACCTTATATAAAATATACTAAGATATAGATTACTTTATAATAGTAATTAATAGTAATACTACTTTCTAAAGGTAGACCTAAGATAAAGGGATTAAGGTTAAGACTATACCTCTATATATAAAGAAGCTAAATAGTAGCACTAAGAAGGCTAGGTAGGAAGTAATAACTTAAGGTATTAAGATACTCTCTAGGGCTAACCTTCTCCTTAAGCTATAGGTTAAGGCTATAATAGCTAAAATCTACCTTTATAATATTAGCCCCTATAAGTAAAACGCCTAGCTTTTACTAATTAAGAAAAAAAAATAGTTTAAATAATATTTCTACTAGTAGTAACCTTAGTACTAAGTAAATCTTAGCTAGAACCTATAACCTTAGTAGGGATAGCTTTATATATATAGCTACTAAGCGTACCTTTTTTAGAGGGATAAAAAGAGAGATATAAGGAGATAACGCTTTAAGGTAGAACCTAGGGGCTATATTAAGTACTTTATAAGATATATTTAAAATACTTATAACTTATACTAAGTATAAATTTTTTTACTTTAGTAAGTTATTATTATATATAATATTATATTTAATAAAAGTTAGTTTTATATAAAGAATAACACTAAGTAGGCTATCTTAAGGGAGGAGGCCTATAGGATTATAAATAATTATTAGTTTTACTAAATAAGCCTAAGTTCTATACCTTAAGTATTATAAAGGTAATTAATATAGCACTAATACTATAAATTATACGTAAAGAAGGAAAACTATTATAGGATTACGTAGCGAATTTACTACATAATATCCCTGTAGATCTAGTAGATTTATAGCAAATTAGCTGTAGTTATTCTAGCCAATTAGCGTTAATCTATACTACTAATATCTAGGTAATAGTTAATATTATAACACTAGTAACCTTCTAAAGTGCTATAAATTACCCTTATTTTCTATTTATCTATAAAGGGCCTAAAAATGTAATAAAAACAAAAGGCTAAAAAGTATTTAATACTTTTTAGATATATAACCTATTATATATATAAAACCTATCTATTTATCTATATCCCTAATTAACTGTTATTAATTAACTACTCTAGCGCCTTATTTAGTAATAACTTTATAAATCTATCTACTAGGTTATCCTCCCCTTATATCTATTAGATCTTATAGATCTTATGTTACTTATATAACTAGTAAAGCGCTATAATATTAATTATAAGTTACTTCTCCTTAGTAGTGCTAAGCTTTATAATATACTTATAGAGGGAGTATAAGTTAGTATAAAGGATTATTAGGATTTATAGTAACTTAAGGCAGTTAGTAATTATTATAAGTGTAGTGCTAATTATATAGGTAACGTTAGCGCTAGTAACTATACTATAGACTTTAGAAGCTAGTACGCTATATATAACTTTTTTACACTTTATTAAGCTAAAGTAGATAATATTACTAGTAAGTGTAAATTTCTTATTATTAGTAGTAGGTTATATAGCGTTACTTTTATTAGTAAGTATAATAATAAAGCTAAGTTATAAGGTAAGGTTATAGTTATTTATAAATAAGCTATTAATAAAGATAAAGAGCTTTATAGTTATAAGGTTAATTAGTAGAAAAAGCAGGCTGTAGTTAAGGTAACTTATTTACTATTTAATTTAGTAATTAAGAGCCTTAATTTCTTCCTTTATAGGTTCTTAGTGTTATATAGTAACTAAATAGTTAAAGTAAGCCTTAGGTTAGTAGATTAACATAATATACGCCCTATAGGCCCTTTACTAGATAAAATCTTACTTAGTAGTAGGTAAATTTATATTAACAGGCTAAAGCTTCTTGCCTTAATCCTTTTACTAAAAACTTATTTTACTATTATAACTAAGGGAAAGCATACTGCTATTAAAGGTAATAAAATTATTAATAGTTAATAGTTACTTAGGCTTTATAGTAAAAGTCGCCTTTTTAAGCTCTTTCTCTTTATAGGCAGAGAATTTATTATCTATAAGGCTAATTATATTATCTATTTATATACTAATAAGGCTAAAATCCTTATTATTAGCTAATAAAATAAGTAGGTAGGGGTTAAAGGTTAATAAATCTATCTAGAGATTCTCTCTATAGTAGTAGTTATATATAGCCTACTAGTAGGTGCCTGCCTTAGTAATACTATAAAGCGGCTTTATTACCTTTATAATAGAGTTACTAGGGTAAAGATAGTAAATTTATATAAGAAGTTTTATAAGAATAATATAGTTAAGTAGTGTTATAGATTAGGTATATACCTAGGTAATATTATATAACTAGAGGTAAAATCTATATTATAAAAGTAAAAAAGTAAGGGTAAGGATAAGTTACTAGGCTATCTATTAGATAGTAAGTAACTATATAAGGATTATCTTCTTACTATTATTAGTATAACCTTAGATAACTAACTATAATTTCTTATATAGTTACTTATTCTTCTTTTTAACCTTACGTACTATATATAACTTAAAGATCTATATATTACTATACGTTTTCTTATTATAGGTAATAATATAAAATACACTATAGTTAATAAGGGCTTTTACCTCTACCTTATTAGATTCTTTAAAGGGCTTACCTAACATAGTAATAATGCCTTTTTTATATAGTTTAATAGTAAGTGTATAGTTAGCTTCCTCCTTTATAGTAAGGTATATATTAGAAACGTTAATAGTAAGGTGTATCTTATAAAAGAATATAGTAATTAGGTTCTTTTATAGGCAGCTACAGCCTTATTATAGTAGCTGCTTGTTATTAATAATAATAGTATTATATACTTCCTCTTTAGATTTACTAGCTGTTATAGGCTCTTTTTTTTATACTTATATAGGATTGTTATCTCCTTTAGCTGTTATAGGCAGTAGCGCTAATTAAGCTTCTTCTTATACTATATAGTATAGTTTTACTATAGTAATATAAAAATTATACAGGCTGTAAGGTAATTTAATAGTATAAGTAGTGCTGTTATTAGTAAGTAGGTAAAATAGGCCTTACTAGCTATCTTTCTTATACTATATATAAATAAATAATTAAAGGGGTAGCGCTATAGTATTTATTATATTTAGGCTATTATATATTACTAGCGTATTATGTACTTATCTCTTTATATAAATTTACTATACTATATTTATAGCCTTTTTTACTACTTTAGCGCGCTATATAGTAAAAAAGGTAAGTAGTAAATTATCTATAATATAAAGGTATGCCCTAAAAATAAGTAGAGTTAGTATAAGGCTATTAAGGCTAGTAGTATTATTAATAGCTTTAATAGCTAATTAAAGGGCGACTTTAGGCTTATAATTACTATCTATATAGATAATCTTATACGTATAGTAAAAGGCAGTATAGTATTACTTAACTTTACTAATAGATTAATAGGCCTTAATAAGCACTTTATTAACCTTAATAGATAACATACAGGCGGTACGTTTAAATTTAGCTATATAAAAATTTAGGCTAGCGTTAGTAGTAATCTAATTAGGCAGCCTAAGATATATATTAATCTAGTACATTTATAGTGCCTCTTATATATACTCTATAGTAACTAAATATAAGAATCTTACTATATTAAATATAGTAGCTAAGTTAACTATATAAAGTATAGGCTTATTACTATCTATATATATTATATTAATAAAGATTTTATAGTTAAATTTATAGTTATTATATAGTGTAAATTTAAAGCAGCTAGGCGCCTTTACGTTAAGTTAGTAGTAACGGTAGTACTTATTAATCTTTTTAAGTGTAGTAAGGGAGGTAGATTTACCTACTTGTTTAAGCAGCTTATAAAGGTAATTTACTAATAGGTAGCTAAATCTATAGTAAATCTAGTGTAATTTACTATTAGTTAAGTATTACTTTATAATAGTGCTCTTAGGCGGCTCTAAAAGTATCTATATATAGCCTTATTTTTAGGTAATAGGCATAATAATTTTATCCTTAATAAGCTAGTTAGTAAGGTTATTAAATTTTACGCTATAGTAATCTATATCCTATAAGTAAAAAAGAAATAGTATATTACTTATTATTATATAAAAAATAAGTTTACTAATTAGTGTAAGTATATAGATTACCCTAAGGGATTTATAGTAACCTTTACTACTAAAGCAAATTATTATTTTACTAGTATAGGTAGTATTTAATAAGATCTCCTTACTAAGGTGTTTTTTAAGGGCATAATACTATTATTAACTAGCTGTAGATACCTTAGCTGCACTAGTGTTAGGTATAATACCTTAAAAGGTAGATATAGAGTAGTAGTTATTAAATATAAAGATATTACTACTTTTTGTAGTTATGTTAGGTAATACCTCCTTATATAGGTTTTTATAGGTAATAGTATAAAAAGTCGCTTAGTTATATAACTTCCTATAGGTTAATAGGCTATTAATTAACTACTTACTAAAGTATATAGTTATAGTAAAAAACGTAGTAAATTTATAGTTTTTACTATCTAATAGGTAAATCTTATTATCTTTACTTACTTCTTTAAGATAACTTAGCTTATTACCCTTATAATTAATAAGAAAGTAACTAAAGGTGGTCTATAAAGCCTATATAAAGTAGGTGCTTTTATACTATATAAAGGAGGCTTATTATTCCTCCTTTATATACTTAGTTAACTAATAGCCTAATTTACTATAGATAAAGCACTTTTTAAATAGATTACTGTTAGGTAGTGCTTTACTACTAGCTAACTATAGGGGGCCTTATAAATAGCCTTACTATCTCTAGGGGTCTGCCTTATAGTTATGCTAGCTGTTATACTTATAGTTAACTTAGTATTAGTTATTACTATAATTATTATTAGTAAAGTATTATAACTATAGCTTATAGTAGAGAAGTAAATTTACTACACTATTATGTAATTATATATAAAGGCTACTAAAGGTAGTAAGTAGATTAAGGATAGTAATAAAGTATTTAAGCACGCTATAGTAATAAGTAAGTAGTTACTTATAGTATTCTTTATTATATAAGGTGCTATTATAAGTAGTTACTTATACTAACTAAGTAATTTATATAATAAGTGCCTTAAGTACTTTAAGCTTACTTTTACTAGCGTTTTCTCTAGTAATTAAATTAAAGGAGGTATAGTAAAGCTTAGCTAGGCGTAAAAAGTGTACTTTATTACCTTTAAAGCGTTATTTAAGCTTTACTATTATTATATTAAAATTATTAGAATAACTAAGTAATAAGGTAGTATAATACTTATATAGCTCCTTTTTAAGTATTACTATTACTACTACGCTATAGTAGTTTTATAGTATGCCTATATAAATATAAAAGTTATAGAAAAATAGTAACTTTAAGTTAATAGTTTTATATAGGCTACTACTATATATTAAACCTAAATTATTTATATAAAACTTTATTAAGTCTATTAATTACCTTAACGTTAGGCCGTTTTACTTACTTACTATTATAGCTATTATAGCTAGCGTTACTAATAGTAAAAAACGTAGTTAGACTTAGGCTTTATAGATTTCTACTATTATCTAGGGTTTTTATAGTAATAAGGCTAGAGGAGGTGTAAATAATAAATTATTATAAGAGGTTACCTAGGTAATTAGTAGTAATTTACAGGCTATAGCTTGTTTAGCTGCTTTTACTATAGTAATAGCTTTAATAGGTAACACTACTATACTAGTAATCTTTTTATAGAAATTATTATCTACTAAGCGCTCTCTAAATCCTCTAACTTTTTATATAGTAGTCTTAATTATCTTTTTATCTTAAATAATAGTTTTATTATCTTAGATAGCTTAGTAAAGACGTACTATAATTATAAAGTTTTTTACTTAATTAATTTATACTTTATAGCTTATAAGGCACTTATATAGCCTCTTAAGTATTTTATATAGCAGGAGGGTAAAATCCTTAGTTTACTAATCTTTAAAGTTAACTTATACCTTAGCTTAAAGAATACTATATAAATAGTTATTTACTTTATACTTAGTAATATAATATACTACTATAGTAGTAAGGCTGTTATATTACTAGGCCTTAGTAAGATCCTCTAGTATATTTATAATATAATCTCTCCCCTAAATATTAAGAATAACATACTTCCTAAAGTCGCTTAGTATAGGGTATAGGTTACTTATTATAGCTACTAGCTTTATAGCGTTATATAGTATTACATACTTATTATAAATTATTATAAGTTACTTAGTTAATTTACCTTCTTATAAATTACTTATTATCTCTTTATACTTACTTATCTTAGTTACTTACTTATAATTACCCTCTATTAGCCTAACTACCTCTTAGTTATAGGCGTTTCCCTTAACTATTATTAAAGGGCGTATACATCTGTTAGAGGATTTACTACTAGTAGTATAGATAATTATAAAGACTTAGGGTTAAATAGAAACTTAAAAAGGGAAGGCTTATAGTAAGCTTATAGGTAATAAAGGCTGTTATGTTAGTAACGTAAAATAATTTAGAGGAAATTAAGAAAAAATATATAAAAAAGAGAAAGTTAGTAAGCTTTATAGGCTTATAATAAAAGGAAGGTAAAGGGCAAATAATTACTAATTAACAGTAAGTTAGTGCGTAAAGTAAGGTGTTTTTTATAGTTAGATAGAGGACTTTTTATATAGTAATAAAGTTAATTTACTTATATAAATAACGTATATTTACGCTACTCTTACTATATTAAGGGGATATAACTACTAGGTAATATAAATTAACTTATAATAGGTGTGTAGCGTAATCTTATTATAAGGGTATTTATAGATAGGATTCTTAGTAACTAATTAGGGCTACTATAAATAATTAATAGAAAAATTACCTCTTCTTATATTACCTTACTAATCTATAGTAGCTTATAGTAGTAGTTACTATAAAGTTAACTACTAATTAGTATTAGTTTTACTAGGGTAGTAATATAGTTAACTATACGTATTAATAGGTAAGTAATAAATAATAGGGGTAAATACTAGTTCTAAATTATACGTAAAGAAGGAAAACTATTGTGGGATTACGTGGCGAATTCACTGCGTAATATCCCTGTAGATCTAGTAGATTTACAGTAAATTGGCTGTAGTTATTCCGGCCGATCGGCGTTAATCTATACCGCCGATATCCAGGCGATAGTTAACATCATAATAATAATATTTAGGACCTATTAACTCTAAATAAGCCTAAGTTTTACGCTTTAGGTATTATAAAGGTAATTAATATAGTACTAATACTATAAGAAAAGCACCTAACTTAGTAGCCTTTACTACTTACTTTTATACTTAGAATAGCTAAACTAAGTAAAGATATATCTATAGATAATTATCTAGGCTATATCTAGTAGGGAGGGTAGCTATTAACTTCTAAACTAACACTTAAACCTAGAGACGTCTAGGAATAAGCACTAGAGGTAATGCTTATTATTATAAACTAATTAATAGTAAATAAAGGCTTACTTGAAAATAAAAAAGTTAACTACTAAGATTAGGTAGTTAAAAATAAAATTATTATTTAAATAGATATACCTTTAAATAAGGGGGGTAAGATAATATATAAGACACTATATTTAAACCTTATATCTACTAGCTATACTAATTTAAGGTAAGATTAGGTAGTATATAACTAAGATAAGCTAAACTAGACTGCCTTAACTTAATAAAGCTATTACCTATATAGCTTACTACTTAAATTATTAGTAAATAGCTAGTCTAATATAAAAAACACTAGCTTCTTAGTAGCTTTTACTTACTTTAGATAAGGCTAAAATAAATTCTTTAATACCTTTATACTAAATAAGTAGAAGGTAATTAATAAGGAGTATATAGGTTACTAGACTATATATAACTATATTTATATAATAATAATCTAGCTAAAGTATATCTAGAAAACCTAAAACTTAGCTAAAAAGGAGTATATAAGTAAGTTACTTTTACTACTAAATAATTAAAAGGAGTTTAAATTACTTCCTTTAGTAAGGTATATATTATTTATAAATATAATAGTTACTAAGATTTATAAGCTAAAAGAGATAAGAGCTTAAAAGGTAGTAAACTAAAATAAAGTTACTATAAAACTAATCCTCTTAAAGTAAGTATAAATATATAAGTTAGATTAAGAAGGCTTTCTTAATTAATATAAGGTATATATATATATAAGAGGGGATATATAAAAAAACACCCTCTTAAATAGATATATACTACTACGCTTATAGTATAAACTTTTTATATAATAATAGCTATTATAGCTAAATTTAACCTTAAAATCTATTAATTTAATACTATTAATATATTCCTTAACATAAAAAGGGGGCTAGGGAAGCTTCTAATTATATACTATCTTTTTAATAGGTTTAAGATACCTAGGAAGGTAGTTTAGCTAAAGTGTGCTCTTTATAGCTTATAAGATATACCCCTCTTTTAGTATAAAGAGTTCTTAAATACCTTATGTTATCTTAAAATAGCTCTAGTAGCTAAAGACCTCTACCTATTCTAGACGCTAGATAAAAAGGTCCTAGTTATTTTCTATATAGATAATATACTTATATTATTTTATAAATTAAATAAGGCTAAGGCCTAGGTAATTATTAATAGTATTAAAGTAACTTATAAGGTAAAAGACTAAGGCCTAGCTAAGTAGTATTTAGAAATATAAATCTTATATAACTACCTAAAGTAAAAGATCTATTTAGCTTATAATTAATATATTAAGTAAGTAGCTAGGAAATTTAACCTAGTTAATATAATAGTACTACTAATTTTACTCCTAACTATAACGTTTAAAAAGAATAAATCTTAAGTAATACTAAGTAAGGTAAGGTGTTTCTAAGAGAAGATTAGCTTAATCCTTTATATAGCTATTATAATATAACCTAACGTTATATACACTTATACCTTACTATTATACTTCCTTATAAATCTAGTGTAATAGTATAATTAGGCTACTAACTAAGTTATTTAATACCTCTACTACACTATATATCTCTTAATTTATTATAGCACCTTAGGGGGTGCCTAGGCCTTAGTAATTATAAGTAACGCCTTATTTATAAATAATAAAGAGACGTAAAGATTATCTTAAAGATATATTATCTTGCTCTTTAAGGGGCTAGTTTAGTAGAAGGCTGCTTAGTAAAGTATAGTTATAATATTAACTATAGAGGTAGAGCTTCTTAGCCTTAAGCTTATAGTAAAAAAGGTAATAGTAATAAAGTAACTGTTTTATAATATATAGTTAGAGCTTAGTAATATATAAAAGATTAATTATAATAATAGTTAAATAATTTACTTAGTAATTAGTAAAAAAAAGTGTATTTTAACTTACTTATAGTATATTAATATCTAAAATATATAGCTTTAATAAGAATATATAAAAAGGTTATTTAATATTATATATATACTTATAAATAATATACTAGTAAATAGGCTTATAAAAAGTCTTATATATAGTAAGTTTAAATAGTTTAGATTACTACTTAATCTCTAAGATATATAAATAATACTTATATACGCTTAGGAAAAAAGGTTAGTAAAAAATAAATACCTAAAGGCTATTTAAATTCCTATTTATTACCTATAGGCTGTTCTAAAACCTTTTTCTAGCCTATAGGCCTATTACTTCTAACTAGAAGCCTTAAAATAAAGTTATTTTTTTACTATTATTACCTCCTAAAAGATTTTATATACTAGTCTATAAAGATATAGTATATAAGTATCTACTTTATAAGGAGAATAGCACTAATAAGGGTATTAATTATAAAGTAAATAGTAGCTTATTAACCTTTATTTATAGTAATAATAGCTATACTAGAGGGGGTATTACTAAACGTACTTATAATAACTAATATATTTTTACTAGATTTACTATTAAAGGGTCTAAGGACTCTCTAAGGGGTAAGTAGTACTAACACTACCTTATTAATTTTTTATATACTAATATAAAGGTCCCCCTAGAGAAAGGTTCTTTTAAATATAATATAGCTATATAACCTAGTAGTTATATAACTAAGGACCTAAGTATAAGTTAGTAGCTAGCTATAATAAGTTAGTATATAAAAATATATATTAGGAGTAACGTTACTACGCTTTATAGCTAAGAACTCCCCTACTAGGTAATAAAGCTTTAATCCCTTATATATAATAATATTTAGCACCTTACTTAAGGCGTAACGTTAATATTTATAAGATTAGCTCCTAGCTACTAGCTTATACTACCTTAAGGAGTTACTATAAAGTGTACTTATAACACACCTTATACACTTAACCCTCCTTAGGGTAGGCTTAGGGGTCCTAGCCTAACTACCTCTTTTAGCTTTTTCCTCTTCTTCTACCTTAAAGGCAGCTTACGCTATATAAATAAGTTAGTAATAGGTTACTTAGTAAATAGTAGGTAGTAACGTACCTTTAGCGTTACGCTAGAGGAACTCTTATAGTATAGCCTAGCCCCTAGCTATAGCTATAGCTAGGGCATAAGGGGAGAGGGGGGTGTTAGTATTAGAGGCTTATAAGCTATCCCCTTTTTTATTCTTCCTATTTATACTTATAATAAGGTTATTAAAGACCTTATTACCTTTATAGACTTTATCTTAGTTATACTAGTATTAGATATTAGTATTACTTAGTAATATAGAGGTAAGATAATAGTAGACTACCTATATTAAGGGGGGGGACTATAGGCTAGTGATCTAGAGTATTAAAAGGGCTATTACTCTTCTTTACTACCTTATATTACTTAGTGTAATATTTAAGCGCTACTATATATACTATAGTAGTATAAATATATATAGCCTTTTTATTTTTTTTAGTAAGTATTTATTTAAAATAATTAGTATTATAAATTACTTAGCTTATAATAAGTAATTATAGTAAGTTATAACTATAAAATAAAATAAAAAAGATATAGTAATATATATAGTTATTATTATTAATAATAATAAAAAAAAAGCCTAACCTTTACTTAGTAAAAAGTTAGATAATAATAAGGCAGGAGGGTAGTTAAATAGTTATTTCTTAGCTAATTAGGGGCTACTATTTTACTTAATAATTTATATAGCTAGGGGTATAAAAATAGGGATAAATATAGTAATTTATCCCCCTTAATAAAGGCTTATATAGTATTTCCTTTATATAATAGTTATATTTTATAACTAGGCTTTATAAAGCGTTATATACACTTTACTTTATTTACTTAGTAGTAATCTTTTTTATATCTAGTAGTTTTTAGGCATATAATAATCTATAGATAGTTAATTATGCCTAGGGGGGTGTGTTATAATACCCTTATATATATTACGCGTATCTAGCTCTAGTTAGCTGATTTCTCTAGACTAGAGAAATAGTTATTCTAAACTAAGCCTTGTCTTTACGTAGCTGACCTACTTAAAGAATACGTATTTCTTTAGGCTAGATCACCTATCTCTACACTGTAGATAGTTAAGCCGTTTTCCCTATGATCTTTCCTACCTAAACAGTGCCTCTACAACAAGTAAATAATGGCTTAACATCCGTACTAAACAGGGACGTTTACGCCTTTATATTATATCATTAGTACGTCGGTCTTTGTGCGGGTGCGCACTGCGATCCTTGTCCCAACTGCCAGGCTGGGGATGTCTCCTTTGTACGAGGTAGATACTTTATAAGACTAGTTTGTTCGCCGTCCTGGGTATTTTCCAAGTCCTGTGGCCATCATCGAGACAATTAATAGATATCAAAATTTCACTTTCCACCATCCACTTGCACTTTCAAAACTACTATTGCCATAGCTCAACGTGCTTCCGATGTTGGCCTTCGACCGTGCCAGCTATGGGCCAGCCAGCTGCGACAGGAGTTCTCCATACGAGGGATAAAATGCAGGCTTCACAGTAAGCCACTTATACGCAAAATACTCCTCGTACCAGCCTGCCTTGGCGGACCAATCTGCCTAGTGTTCCCCATCTCCGTCGCGCCTGATGAGGCTCTCCGCCGGGCACACATCAGTTGTCGTGTTGGCCGAAGATTGGGCGCCTGTCAGCTATAGCCACAACCATATTGTGGCGATGCAGACGGACAGACGAATCAAAATGGCGGAAGCACTCGGCTTGGCGACAAGCATCATCGTCGTCGTCGATATGACAACCAAGGTCGGCAGTGCCTCGTTCAAGCTCATGCGACTCTGGAAGGAAGTCAAGGAAGTCCCGGTCATGCTTCTGGAGAAAACTGAATGGATCAAAGACCTCGAAGAGTTTCTCGACGATACCGAAAGTCAAATAGCCCAAAATCAGCTCCCCAAAGCAGTTTACGATATGGCTCGCTTGCAGAAGCACATCGCCAAAGCCCAATGTGCGCTGAACGACGTCCAAGAGATGGTCGACCACTTGCAGGCCAAAGTCAATGCTGACCAACAGGGCTTCAAGCGGAAGTTTGCATCGACCAAAGTGCTCCTTCGAAAGGACGAATGGAATACTCTGGAAAAAAGCCTCGACTCGGCACTGTATCTTTTTTCGATAACACAGACACAGTACTTGGTGTAAGTGCAATTTAGAGTGCTCATCACATACGTTTCTAACAGTAGTTGCAGAGCAATGTCAACCTTTTGCACAACCTTCCTACAAGAGCAGCCAAGATCAACCAAAATCCCAGGTCAATCACTGATCGGGAATAGCGATTCATTCGGGGTGGACGAAGAAAAGCAAAACAGCATCAAAAGGAGAAAGCCCAGTTATGCTCACTCTACTGTAGCAAACGTCGTTGCCATGCCATACTCAAACTCTTTTTTTACCCGCCTTCCGCTTTGGTTTTGGTGCCAACTCCAGTTTCCAGTTCTCCGTTCTCACTCCAACTTGGCTCAGTGGATCTTTGTACTCAATAATAGCACAAAGGAGCTTTCAAGGGTGGCAGTTGAATCTGAGCACATACGAAGTGATTGAAGATTTTCCCAGAGAGTTGTATAAGAGTGCTCAAAGGGACGATTATCTTGGCTTCTTTAGATGCTTGGATGCGCATAAGATCTTCATACACGCAATCAGTTTGGTTTTAGTTTGCTTAAGGTGAGTATACCGAACTGAAAAAGAACCTTTAACTCAGGTTGGCTAATTTATGATCCCATCATCAAGCTTGGTGTGATGTATTACAGTTTCACAACGACAAAACTGCTTCTAGAACGAGGTCTTGGTGGGTACGTGAGCGAGCCACCAAGCACAAGGACCAGGTTAGTTTGTACGAGTGAAACATAAAGAACAAGATCTAATATATACTCTACATTAGTGTGCCTATCTTATTTCTTCATCTAGATATGTTGAACGCTCCCGGTTCTGGACCTCGAGACCTTCAGTTCCTCGAGCTTTTCGCAGATTACGGTCTAGACGATGTTCTCTAACATGAGGATACAAGCCAGATACTACTCAGCAGCGGTGCCAGTTACCCTGCTTTTCGGGCTTTTCTCAACCGTAATGATTTAAGTTACACTTCATTGTCGATTGAGAAAAGACTTCGACACCTGAGGTATTTGGCAGAGAGTAGTAGGTGCTGGAGCCTAGATGATATCAAACAGATCATTCCCGAGATTGGAGAGCTTACTGCTGAAATCATCGATCTTTCTGTGAAGGAAGGTTGTTCACTTCTTCATTCATTTACCTTATTTTTCTCATCAAGATTGAAGAGGTGGGAGAAACGCCCGGATGGTGAACAAAGGCTTGAGCAGGAGAAGGAGTGGAACAAACTCATTGAGACCTCTATTCGCCAAGATCCTACAAGCTTGCATCGCCTCCAGAATGTTTGGCTCTATGGTTATGGATGGGTTGAAACCTCTCCATTATCTTGTTTTATGTGGTCTTTGCTCCTTTCAATATTTCGATTAGGTTCGAGTTCCTTGATTTGGGGGGACACGTCGCGACGTGGGAGGCAACTTGTGATGAAAGGGTTGGAGTCGGTATTCGCCGCTTGGATCGCGATGTTGTCCGATTGCGGTGTTGACCTTTTGAGTTATGGACTCAAGGAGAGACAACTATACGATGAGGGTTCCATGCACTATAGACGGCGATTCTTTCTGCGGTTCAGTTCTCCAACAGCAGCTCGGCTCTTCTTCGTTGGTTTCACCTATTATGGCGCTCGGCCGGAACAGTGGAGACTCTGGTGGACTTTTGAGTACGAAGAGTATGTAGAGGAGTTCTGGAATCTAGTCGAAAGTCGGGAATTCAAAATGCCGGGGAGCTGGGTGGACGAACCTTGGGATTTGGATGATTTGGAAGAGGAAGAAGATCGCAGGCTCGAGATGTGGGAGAGGGAGGAAACCACGCCATTGATTTGGTCCGAGTATCGCAAAATTCGGCCCCCGGTCTAGCCACTATATTTAGTTTGGGTCACTCCAATCAACAGTGATAGACAGCTATGATCACGATAAATTCTACCCCGTCACCCAGTTTTCGTCGCACCGTATCGTTATCTACAGACTCAACTCTAGACCCAATTAAGTGGTCATTTCAAGAGCTTTTCGCTTATGGCACAGTCGATTGCGGTGACGCAAGCTGCATCTCTCCCGAGCGGCACATCAGGATCCTGTTGGTTGGATTGCCAGTCCGGCTGCTCCTGGAGCCCCGGCCCTGAGTGGCCACAACCCATGCAACAACATGCAGTTTGCCGCCGAGACTCCAGGCCTGTTCCGTCCGCGATGCTGTGCCGCGGGGCTGTGTGACAGGGGTCGATGGGCCGATTCTTCAGGTATTCTTAATCGCTCTTGAACATTCGGGGCTTGCTGGCTGTCTGCTGGCAGTCCCACGAGGTTACGGGAAAATATTCCCTTGCTTGCCTCTTCCATCTCCATTGTTTTCCTCATCCAGACAGCTTCGACAAGTCACCCCATCCATGACTCCCTGCGGGTTTGCCGGCTCTCTAGACTTTCTCATGTTGAAGCGTTTCCCCTCATGGAAGTCATCGGCGCCGTTGCGAGCGGCATAGTCCTTGACCAACTGAGCACGTGAGGACGTGCGTCGTCTACGCTGACAAGGCGCGCAGAGTCGTGGACGAGATGGTGAGGGATTTACAGTCCAGCCTCCAGAGGACGCCGCAGCAAAACTTACAGAGTCGGACGAGGAGGAAGGTGAGACTTGCGTGGGAGGAGTTGAGGAAGGGCGATTTGGAAAAGCTCGAGATGAGTTTGGATGTGGCGTTGGGTATGGTGCTAATGTGTATTGGAGCTTACGGCAGGTTTTCCGAGGCGTGCTAAACCATGGCTGCAAGACCTCAGAGACTCCGACATCGACCTCCTGCAGTATGGCAGGGCCGAGGCGCTCAAGATCAAGTTTACGGCGCTCGATGTCAAGGGCGTTTTCGACGCCGATGCCCTAGCCACCTCGCGCAGGCATGTCCGGAGCTTACTGCGGATGCGGAAGTCGAGGATGCAGATGGTGGACAACGAGCATCCGGGAAGCGACCCCTATTGGCTGCCAGCCAACTGATGCTGCCAAGCTGTGTT
This sequence comes from Colletotrichum graminicola M1.001, assembly GCF_000149035.1. Taxonomy (NCBI): domain Eukaryota; kingdom Fungi; phylum Ascomycota; class Sordariomycetes; order Glomerellales; family Glomerellaceae; genus Colletotrichum; species Colletotrichum graminicola. Next base: position 383,420 of record NW_007361025.1, on the reverse strand, counting down.
GGTTGGGTCACAAGTTTGCCCTGCTCGTATGTATACCCTGGCATGGAGTGGCTACAACCCATGCACGATATGCAGCTTGCCGCCGAGGCAGCAGGCCCGGTCCGTTACAACTCCAACGACTGCGCCGCTGGAGAATGGCAGGGCAGAATGGAATGCTTACCCCTCTGAGATGAGCGATTGTGTCTTTTGGAAAGACTGGAGTTCTGTTGATTGTCTCCTGCTGTTGCGAACCTTGTCTTTCCCTCGGGTCGACTCTTCCTTGGCGTCAGACGATTAGACTCGTCCTCGCCGGTTTACTTTGGCAACAAGTGAAACATTGTAGACTTTTGCATGCAGATATTCGCTCGATATGGAAATTGCGGCAAGCGGTATCGCCTTCATCCAAGCCGGCGTTGGCACCGGCAAAGCAATCCTCAAAGCCATTCAACTATGGGAACAAGTAAAGCAGCTCCCCGACGACCTCAAGGCCCGGATCAAGAGGCTCAGGTCCCTCGAGCCGATCCTGCGCCAGATCGAGACCGAATTCACGAAGCACCCAGACATGTGCGTCCATCCGACTGCCCGGCAATCCATCGCCTACGCGAGGGAGGCTGAGGCGACGTTGAGATCGCACATTGAGAAGCTTGAGGGCAAGATCCAAGCTCCCAAGGGCAACTTCAGGCGACGTGTAAACTCATTCAAGATCATCACTCTGAAGAAGGAGGAGATGTCGATGTTGGAGAGTGAGCTTGCGTGGGCGATGGAGTCGGTGCAGTTGGCCATTACGTGCTTCCATATGTGAGTTGGCCTTCTTGCCTTGCGAGGTTTGCCGCCGTTTGCTAACCTTTATGATGCAAAGGGCTAAGAGCGACTTGTCGGAACGCTCTATAATTAACGAAACCTCTGCGCGTGTTAGAGAATACAGTATGGCATGCCAGGATGACATGGTGAAGAAAACGGCTCAAGCGGTTGTCAGCATGATAAAGGTCGAGGAGTTATCCGCCATTGATTTGAAGCCCGTCGACTTCGATACAAGTAAACAAACAAAAGAAAGTAAACCAATACGACAGCCGAATGGACTTATCGCCTGGCCTTCAAGCTTCGAAGCTTCTGTCTTTGGGCGCTACTCCTTCCGTCGCTCCAAGGCAGACAACGGATGGACTGCCTCGGTGCAAATGCCTTGGTCTCAACGTGTGAGGGAGCTTCGATGGACCGGGTGGCAGTACTGTTTCCACACTTATAACATCAGGCCGAGGTCGTCTCCTGCCTTCAAAGCTGCTGAGAAGGGAGACTTGGCGGAATTGATGAAGCTCTTTAAGACGGGACAGGCGACGCCCTTTGATAGAAACGAACTTGGCCGTTCGCTCTTATACGTGAGCTCTGATTTACCTGTCCACGACTGCAAATGACTAAACCGTCTCTAGTTGGCTGCGAAAGAGGACAGGTTGGAAGTCTGCCAAGCCCTCATCCAGCAAGGCGTTCCCGCTGACGACGAACGAGAACTCCATGGCCGGTAAGTCACCTCACCGAACCCACTTTGAGGCACAACACCACATATACACACGCTCTTCCCTTGACCCTGGATATTTGACATGCCTAATGTCATTCGATTTCAGCAACCCTATCGACGCCATAGTAACTTCCCGCAACAACTTCACCTCTCCCACCGCCGCAGACGCAACCCACCAAGCCCTCATCACCCTCTTCCGCACCGCCGCCTACGGCGCCTCGACCCTGACCGTTGAGCGCCTCTTTGCCTACGTCGCAGAGTATTCCGCCGGCGACGACTTCATCCGCGTGTATCAGACCCAATTCCTGCGTGACTACCACGGCCTGCCCCTCCGAGACCGCGCCGAGGCGGTGCGGCTCGCCTCCTTCGTCGCGCACGACCCCCGGACCTACCGGTCTCTCTTGTCTATAGACATGGAGATTACCAGAGGCGACGTAGAGGAGTCTGAGAGGCAAGGGTTCTCGCTGCTGCACTCAGCCGCGATCGCCGTGGGGAAGAGGATGGCGGATGAGTTACAGTATGACCCACGCGCGTTTAGGGCGCGTTCGTATACCGAGTATTGGAGCGACCTCATCGTCGACACGGTCCGGGCGGCCCCCGAAGTCAACAGCTTGTGTCACGTCGAGACGGTGGTCCCGTGGGGCTGGTTTTTCGTTCCAGTCTGGAGGTCCACGCCCCTTGTCTCCCTCCTCGGCGGCGCCCTATGTCGCTTGAGCCCAGAGGTCCGCTTGTCGGAATGGGAATCCATCTTCCAAGCCGTACTCAAGCAGTGGCTGGGAGACTTGCAGTCTGCCGGGGTCGACTTGCTCCAGTACGGCAGACAAGAGGCACTCGTACAGAAATTCACGTGTCCCGAAGTAAAAGGCGCATTCGATAGCGACGCCATCAACGCTTCCCGCAGGGTGGTGCGGAACGAGCTGCAGGAGGCGAGCAAAGATTCATGGATGATGAACGTGGATAGGACCTTCGACAAGAGTGACCGCTACTGGAATCCCATACGCATAATCGCGCTCGATTATGGCCCGGAGGTGGACGATTGGCGAGTGCGGTGGCTCGTCGAATCCGAGGCGTTTGCCGGCGAGTTCTGGAGGGTTGTAGAGGCGCCGCGGGTCGCCATGCCTGGTAGCTGGGTCGATTAGGGAACGGCCTAACCAACCACTGAAGCCATTTCCTTTCCCATAAAATGAATGTCTTTCATAGGTGCTCGTAAGCCCGTTGAAAAAACAAGGGAAACATTGACTTAGCCGCCGGTACGACACGGCGCTAAAGCCGGGCGATCACGGGGCAGGCCGGGCGACTAAGCCGGCCCCACCATATGCAACCCCACCCCACAGCAACGTCCAGGAGCTTCCTCCCCGCGCTTCGTCATCGCTCTCACCGCGCCTGGTGCGGGGCACTCTCAACCAGCTCAAGCTCGAACCATATTGGAAAGAATCAAAAACAAAAAGAAGAACCTTCCCTCTCCCAGCCCTCTCCTGCTCTTAATCTCCGTGTGCTCGAACTGTGTCGCTTTGTAACAGCTTCTTACCTCGTTCTACGAACCCCCCTCCCCCCGAAAGAATGGCGCCCAGAGACACCCGCCCACCCGGCAAGCAGGGCGAGTGGTACCTAGGCGACGCGGACAGACTCGCCAAGCAGCTTGATGAGTTCCTCGCCGACGTCCCGGACCAGATCGACGGCCAAGGGCTTCCCATCCCTGGCGCCCGCGTCATCATCGCCCCGTCAGTCTTCCCAGTCTTCTTCTCTCTCCAGCTCGCCTCCGTAGCGGAATTGTGACATGACAAGAAAGCAAGCCTTCCCATGCTGACATTGGCGACGTGAACAGCCACGCAGGCTACTCCTACTCGGGCGCGACCGCCGCCTGGGCCTACAAGGCCCTCGACCTCAGCAAGGCCAAGCGCGTCTTCCTCCTCGGCCCGTCGCACACGTACTATCTGCGAGGCTGTGCCGTCACCACTTACAAGAAATACGGTACACCTTGGGGCGAGCTGCGAATCGACGAGGAGACCACGGACGCGATCCGCCGGCGGGACGGCGTCGAGGACATGCCGGTCCGCAACGAGGACCGGGAGCACTCCCTGGAGATGCACCTGCCGTACCTGTTCAAGCGGTTGCAGCAGACGTTCGGCTCCCCCGACAACTTCCCCACACTCGTCCCGATCCTCGTCGGCGACAACAACAAGGCGGAGGAGAAGGAGGTGGGCAAGTGGCTGGCCGAGTACCTCCGGGACCCGGACAACGCCTTCATCGTGAGCTCCGACTTCTGCCACTGGGGCAGCCACTTCGACTACACGGTGTACTGCCCCGACGGCGACGTGACCAAGATGCAGAAGCTTCGCCCTCACGGGTCCGCACCGGACGGCCCGCCGATCCACGAGACGGTCAAGCTGGTGGACGACCTGGCCATCGAGGCCATCAAGACGGGCCGGCACAGCGCCTTCTACGACAACCTCAAGCAGACCAAGAACACGGTGTGCGGGCGGCACCCGATCGGGGTCACGATGGCGGCGCTCGAGGAGCTGGGCGGCGAGGGGCAGGAGCAGCAGCACCGCTTCCGGTTCATCCAGTACCAGCGCAGCAGCCTGGTCACGGGCCCGGGCGACTCGAGCGTGAGCTACGTCTCGGCGTACGCCGTGGTATAAAGTGTTTACGGTGTCTTTTCTACCATTATCATTCGTGACGTCGTTGTCACAGCCATGAAGGGGAGGGGAAGGCGCGTGTGTCTGTGTCTGTGTGTGGAAGATTTTCCGGATGTATGTATCAAATTTACCATGCGGTGCGTGTGTTGCTGTGCGAATATTCGGGCTGCGATTGGAACGGGGGAGGGGGGGCGACGACGTGAACGGGAGGAGTATGTTTTCTTTTCCCCCGAGATGCTTAGACGCGGAGGGAGGGTTCACCTTGACTTGCCATGACAGGGTGATGGTTTGTGGATAGAGAAAGCTTCCTTGAGAGCTTCTGGCGCTTTGGAATTGAGAATTATTGACATCATCCCCGTCTGGTGTGTGCTGGCGGTCAAAGACACGTACACACACACACACACTTCTTTCTCTAACACACATACGCATCCCGGTAACAGTCACCGGACGGAAAAAAGTAAAAAAAAACAAAAAAAACAAATACTGGCTTAATAATGTCCATCGGCGTACGCATGATTCCTCGCGTCTGATGTTGACGTCTCGGCCGTCTCTCGGCAAAAGAGGACCTGTTTCTCGACAGCTAGGGTGGAAGGGGGAGGGGGCATTGAAGCGGCGGCAAACAGCGCGGCCGGAGGCAAAGAAGGGCCCCTTCCCCTCTCCCCTCTCCCCTCTCCCCTCTCCCGCGTTGTGCCTGGTCCCCGGGCCCGGAACGGCGTCGATGCGGGTTTGGTATCTAGGGTAAGGAGGATCCTGGGCGTGCTCGGCAGCACAGCCCCTACCGGCTTTTTTATCGCCCTCCATGGGGCCGGCTGTGCGGTGCGGCGCCGTGGACGTCAAGGCTGAGGAGGGGATGGAATGAAATGAGGGGAGGGGAGGGGAGGGGGGTGGGATGCGGCGGTGATGCGTGTACGCAATATTGGTATGTGGCTGCATGTCAGCTTTCGCCCAAAACGGCCATGCGAAGAAAGTCTTGACGGCAGCAGGTGCAGTTTGTTTCTCGCCCACTCGCCTACACCTCCTCGGAATGTAAGGGGCGAAAAGCTTTTCACCATGAAGCCATTCCGGTGCCGTTCTTCAGGACGGGGTCACCCCGCCGCCCCGCGCAGCATGGCATGTCATGGCATGGCATGTGGGTGAGGAACGCAGAGAGAGATACCTAGAGAGAGAGGGAGAGGGAGAGGGAGAGCACAGGCTTGGGTGTTGCGCCAACGAGCGAGGGAGGGGTAGGAAGGGGGGATATTCCTCGTTGGAGGATGACGAAAGATGGAATCCACGGGCCTGGTCCCTCCCCGGCTACGTGTTCGGGCATCGAATTGCGCAGGGGGAAAATGTTGGCTCCGTCTAGTAGGTATTACCTAGTGCGATCCCTCAAGGGAGGACGGAAGACATCCCATCCTGGAGCTGAAGGGGGGAGCGGGGATTTGGCTCCAAAGGACGGGACGAGGTGGCGCATGGCGATGGAAGATGGGCGAGGGGCTGTGTATTGGGTTTGTAAAACTAGGTAGTCGGCGGAGCGAGGAAAAGACTTTCTGAAGCTTTTTTTTTTTTTTTTTTTTTTTGAGTTGGATACGCTTGGCAAAACAGAATTCGAGCTCGTCGTTGTCCCTTCTCTCCTCCTCCTCCCTTCTCCCCGGTGGGTGGTCTGCTCCTTTTCGCAGGAGACGGGTAGCTGGGGCATCTGATTTATGATGGGACACATAGTAAGCTGCTAGGCAGCCGGGTTTCCGAATGCCCCGAACATCCTTTGGGATCGGGAATGACGGCATGGCCGGGTTGTCTCTTGGCTGTTGTTCAGTTCTTACTTTGTGGGGGTCCCTCGGCTGGCAGAGAGAGCAGACGACGGACAGCCAGACGGACTTGCCAGCCTGCTGACGATGGCTTACGGCTTGCAGGGGCTTAGTCTATTTAAGGTATCTTGGCTCGGCCGGGCTGGGCTTTGGAGCTGGGGAGCTGGGAGCTGCAGCTAAGCTTGGGGCGTGAAGCCACGAGATACTGGACACGGAGTACGAGGAGGAGAGGAGGAAGAGGCTTGCAGCCGCATGTGTATCGGGGTTAGCTAGCCTTTCTTCGCTTCCGAGACATGGAAGCTGACGAGCGAGGGGGTGGGCGAGTGAGATGAGCGATGCCAATCCGATTCACTGTGATTTTGGTTTAAGAGGCACGGGTTCCCGTTTCCCCGGTCGCGCGATCGAGAACTCTGCAATCTTTGCCCAATTCTTGTCCGAGAGGCTCCCCTCCTCTTCCTCCCCTCCTTCAAACGTTCCAAATCTATATAATAGACTCTAAACGCTGCTCAAGCGCCGTCTTCGCTCAGACTTGCTGCCGCGAGCGTCGTTCCTCGCAAGAGCGTCACCGACAGAAACTCGCATCCAAGACCGAGTCGTCGTCGTCGTCGTCGTCGTCGCCGGTTCCTCCTCCAACTCCTCCTCTGTGTCTGACCCGAGGGACCAATCCGAGAGGTTCACGACAGGTCCACGTGGAATTTGATCGACGTCGTTTCTCCAACAGGAGGATCGATCGGGTGCAATCCATAAAAAACAGCGCAAAGACGAGCATCCCCAAAATACACCCACGTATAGTGAGTGTGGTGTAGGTAGCAGCAGAGAGAAACACGAAACGCCCCCGTCCCAAAGCGAAAGGGAAAAGGGGTGGAGAGCGAATCTGCTGTATCATCAAGCGGCGGGTTGATTGGCCGTATCAGGTATTCGCAAGCTTGTGGAACACGCACACACACGCCCACACACCCACACACCCGCACACCCACACGTACGCCGCGAACGATACGCTCTCTTCCGCTTTCGGTGCAGAAAGGGGAAAAAGCCGAAGATCCAGACTCGATTGGCCCACGACTGCCGCCGTCAGCATCCCTGTCGACCCTCGCCATTGTGGTTGTCGTCGTCGTCGTCGTCGTCTTCGTCGCCTGCGTCGTCTTGAGGCGTCAACCAGCCACGAAGGGCTGCAGGTGTATCATTCAGCATCCCAAGGTTTAGCCTTTTGAGTCAACTCTGTCTTGCATTGCCTTGCCTTACCTTGCCTTACCTTGCATTGGCAGCGAACAGTGCCCCCCCTCGTCAGGTCATCGACTGAACGGCGCATCAAGAGTGCAAAGACGATTTAGCCCGAGCGAGCTTCATAAAAAAAGAAATAATAATAACAAACGTGACGGAATAACGACGGGAAGTGAGGAGAAGAATAGCCTGCACAGCACAGCACAGACTGCACAGCACAGACTGCACAGCACAGTCTCTGCATAGTGTGAGGTCATCTCCGGCGAGTTTATTCGAATCCGTTCGACGTCAACTTCATTTGCCTTCACCGGCCGCCGCCTGTTACAGACGCAGGCAAGTTCCCAAGCTTCGGGGTCCCTTCGTCGGCGATCCTCATCCAATCAGCCGCCAACCGCGCGCGCATCCGAGTCGAGATTTCAAGCGGTGAGAGACGAAGGATATACACCACAGGTGTAGAGAGGAAGAAGGAGAGAAAGAAAGAGAGGGAGAGAGAGAAGGAAAGAGCTTCTTCCCCTTTCCTCTTGGTTACATCGGTGGCCCCTGCCTGCTGTCACCGTCGTCTCTTGCCTTTTGGTACATTGCTAAGCCGCCACACCTCGGACACTCACTCACCCACTCACTGGCTCACACTCAATCTCATCACAGACCTTGGATCTCACTCTGAATCTCATCTCACCTCTACACTCATCATCATCATCATCATCATCATCATCACCATCATCACCATCATCGTAGTCGTCGTCTTCATCGTCGCCTTACTCAGCAAACCTCCCATCGATCGCACTTACAACCAACCACTTCCTACATACAAACCATTAATCTCCCAGACTCGTCCGTCCCACGGAAGAGAAGAAGAAAAAAAGAAAAAAAAAGGCAAGATACAACTTCATTCGGTGTTGCTATTACCAGCACAAGGGACGCTACGCTACACCACGCTACGCCCTCTCCAATCATCTCTCTTACTGGAGCCCTCGAAAGCCACTTAAACGGCGATCATTCTGCACGCCAGGGGCACCCCGAGCACCGCGCCCCCGTCCCCAGCAGACAATTCGAATTTCTGCTACAAAGAAGCGCTTCAAGCCATAGACACGCCCTGCGTCTTGTGGATTCCGTGGCCCAGTTGCCTCGTCTCGCTTCTCTCCCCATCATCCACACCGTCATCCACAGACTAGGAGGGTTCCCTTGTTCCTCCCCCACCCCCCCTGCTCTGCCCCCGTTACCATCGACATACGGATACGTAGTATTATACGGAGTAGTACGTATCCGTACCTACGGTAGGAGACAAGAGAGGCCCGAGACTTCTGTCGTCCAAGCCTGGCCTGTTCTGTGTCCGTGACCGTCACTTTCGCCATTACAACATTACCGATTTCGTCTCATCCGCCAAACCGCCCCCCCTCCCTACTCCGTCTTCGCCCTTTTTGATCATTTACCCACCTCTTCCTTCGCCCGTACTCAGCTTGCTTCTTTTTCTGCCAAAAACAACAAATCAACCAAAGGCTTCAATTCCCTTCCTTCCTACCTGCCTGCCTGTCGACTGTGCGACGCTCACAAACCTTGGGACGATTCATCAATCCGTTACCCACACCCACATATACATACAAAAGTCGTTTCGCCCGTGAGCGCCCACCAGTACCCAAGGCCCGCATCACCGTCGCGCAAGGAAGAAGCCTACGCGCTTCGCAGAAGCAACATGAGTGTCAGTGTTTCATCCCAACCCTCGCAACCCCTAGTGTTTCGTCCCTCTCTCTCCATCTCCTCCCTCTCTCTCTCTCTCTCGCCCTGCACGCTGCACGTTGCGCTGCCCTACCCTACCGACCTTGCATTCTGACCCTGTCATCGTCGTCCTCCTGTCTCTTGTCAATTACACCTTGCTGTTACTCGTTGTTATCCTATCCCCCCCTCTCCACTCCTTCTTCTCCAAGTTTCAAAACGTCTCGAAGTCGAGTGACAGCAACAAAAGTCCAATCCGCTACATCCTTCCCGATACCCCAACCCGCAACCTTTTTTCTATTTTGTACTTGAATTTTATTTTTTGTACCTGCAGCGGTTCACCCACCTTCTTCGCACAAACATCATACTTGCTTCAGCCTGGTTGCGTTGCATGATAGATTGTTGTGCCTTTTAGTTCTTTTCCCCCTTTTATCACGATTTTTTTTTTTTTTTTGCGGCATCCCTTCCTACCCGTCTAACCTAAACACCAATCGAACCACCGCTATCCGTTGAAACTAACATCATGGCGCAGTACGGGTATGTTTCCCTCTCCCGCGGAGCCGACGGGACACACGACGACGACGAGTACGACCTCTCGGAACGCGGATTACTGACAGACTCGGGTAGATACGGTGATCGCCAGAACCCCTTTGACCAGAGGGATGGAGGCTCGGGAGGCTACGGTGGCCCTCCTCAGCAAGCCCCCTACGGCGGCGGGAACAGATACAACAATCAGGGACCAACTATGGGTAGGGACCAATACGGTACGGCTTGACCGCGACGGTCGTTTGCGCTCCGAGTGCTGACAGGTGTGCTTCTTCTTTTCCCGCGAAACAGGCGCCAACGTCGAGATGGAATCCCTCGCCCAGAACGCAAGCGGCTTCGGCCAATCCGACCCCAACGCCATCCTCAACGAGTGCCGCTCCATCGACCAGGGCATCGACCAGATCGAGTCCAACCTGAACCAGCTGCGCATGCTGCAGGAGCGCTCCCTCACTGACGCCGATACCTCGGCCAACTCCTCCACCGCCCGCCAGCTCGACGCCCTCTCCTCCGAGACCATGGCCATGTACCGCTCCCTCACCGACCGCGTCCGCACAGTCAAGTCCAGCCCCGACGGCCAGTCGGCCCGGAACTCGCCCCAAGTCGGCCGCGTCGACCGCCGCCTCAAGGGAGCCATCCAGCAGTACCAGCAGGTCGAGTCTGCTTTCCGCAAGCGCACCCAGGACCAGATGGCCCGCCAGTACCGCATCGTCCGTCCCGACGCCGACGAGCGCGAGGTCCGCGAGGCCGTTGAGGATGCCGGCGCCGGCGCCCAGATCTTCCAACAGGCCGTCATGCAGAGCGGTCGCCAGGCCCAGGCCAACGCCGTCCTCAACGCCGTCCAGGACCGCCAGGCCGCCCTCCAGAAGATTGAGCAGCAGATGGTCGAGCTCGCCCAGCTCTTCCAGGACATGGACGTCCTCGTCGTCCAGCAGGAGGCCGCCGTCACCCAGATCGAGCAGAAGGGCGAGGAGGTCGTCGAGAACCTCGACAAGGGCAACCAGGAGATTGGCGTCGCCGTCGAGACCGCCCGCAAGACCCGCAAGAAGAAGTGGTGGTGCCTGGGAATCTGCAGTAAGTCCACACACTCGGTCATTCCTTCACGTTGTTGCCACGACTACGGCAGGAACTCTCTGTCATTAACTCCGTTGCCGCGATTGCGGCAATTGCGACGCGGGGAATCCAAAAGAAACAGGCCCGCTAACGCAGCCCCCTCACAGTCCTCATCATCGTCATCATCGCCGCCATCGTCGCCGTCTATTTCGCCATCATCAAGCCCGGCCAAACGGCTGCCGCGCCCGCCGCCACCAAGCGCGCCGTCGCCGTTCGCGGCCTCGAGCTGCCCGAGATCTCCCTCACAGTGCCGGTTGACACGGGCGCCACGTCCCTGCACACCTTCAAGACGCCGAGCCGCGTCGTACGCCGCATCGTCCAGCCGGGGGCGGGCTGGGAGCCCAACGCCAACGCGCAAGAAATGTCCGTCGCCGACCGCTTCGGCCGCAAGGTCGACATGCCCGCCGTCCAAAACTAAGAGGACGGGGTGCCATCTCTCTTACGTCGTTGTTCGAGCCTGTACAAAAGAAATACCCACCATACCTTTTTAAACCACACCTGCCTCAACCCCCATCCAGGGAGGCTTACCTTCAAATCGCGAACACACCCTGTCCCTCCGACTTGACGTCCGGATCGATTTCTCATTACCGTCACCATTATACGAACCACTCGTCCCCCCTTTTTCTTTATATACAACTATAGACGGACGGATCATGGAAGGTATACGTCGTCTCATTTGCTGGTCGGAGGGGGATGAAGCCCCCTAAAAAAATCGCAAAAGAGATGAATCCTGGGAACCCAGGCCCTAGAGGAAAAGGGAAGGGCGGGATCTTCAACGGGAGTTTTACCCCCCTCCTCACTCCTCCCGTTTACCCGTATTCGGAACTTTATCTACTGTTGACACAAGTATCCCCGCCGATTGCGTGCCCCCACAAACCCCTTCTGTGCGACTTGGATTCACACCTTCTGGGGAGGAAGATACCGTTGGAGCACTCATGTGTGTGTGCGTGCGGGGCATTACGCAACTTACTCTGCCTACCGTTTTGTTATTTTCCGTCTGTTGCATCAGGTAGGGCGTTGGCATGAATGCTCGCAAATATAGTCAGCTTTTTTTTTAACTCGACGTCTTTATTAATTCCCGACGGCGGTCCCAGTTCCCCGATCTCTGCTCTCTCTCTCTCTCTCTCTTTCGGGCGTGACTTGAATTTTGACTACGCCACGACGAGGGCATGTTTCTACAGCCGGAGGGGGATGAGGCGGCAAACCCGTCAGGACGAAAACTGGATGAGGGGAGGTCTCGGGCAACGGAAACGGGTTTCCCGTTGTGAAAACGACATCTCCGAGGTGCAGGGTGAAAAATGCATTGGGAAATAATGGGCAAAATATGCCTGGGAAATTGGGGCAGTCCAGCCATCCTCCCCGATCATGTTCTGAGATTGCCTTTTCTTTTTGTCCGGCCTGCGTGTGATGGATGCTTGGCATCCATGGTAGACGATCACGTCTTTTATAATACAGTAATTAGTTCAGGGTAATCAAGGACTTTGGCCGATTCGTGTGCGGCACAATATAATGGTGTCTTTTCTTCCTCCTCCTTTCCTCAATACATCGTTACTACCACCACCACCGCCGAGGCTCCTCCTCCTGTGGCCGTGGTGTGGTAGAACCACCTCCCTGCTACCTATCCCTCCACGTCGTCCGCCCGCGCCTCCCGGCGCAGTATGTCCCGATGAATACGGGAGACGAAGACGAAGATGGCCAGCACCAAGGAGGCAAGAGCGGTTTAGGGGAGGTTCGTCCCGTTTGCTGAGAAACAGCATGCTCGCCGAAGATAGTCCGGGTTTTTTTGGACTCCAATATAACAACCCGTCAATACTAAAGCGGAACGGTGTTGAGCTAGAGCGTGCTGCTGCAAAACTCCTGATCCCTCCCCCCCCCCCCCGAGTAATGATCCTTCTCGGTGTCTGTTGGTAACCACGCCAATGGTCTTCCGACGGACAACGTCATCTGATCCACGTGGCATACAATCAAGCGACCGAAGCTGTGAACGGCATTTCCGAAAACGTGCGTTCTTCATTACCAAAAAGCCCGAGTGATTGGTTTTTCCATCCCTCCGTCGGACCGCCCATCCAGACCGATAGTGGGAAGCCACCCACCCACTCGTCCACGCCTCGAACCCCCCAATGTTGAGCGCCTTCTCGGCGCGCGTCGGGTACACTTCCATCTGGGAATGTAGCCGGCCTTAGCCGGCCTCTCTCGGTTTCCGAAGCGTCCAGCAAGAACTGCGCATGTGATCCTTCCCCGTTGCATGTGTGTGTACGTGTGTGTACGCGTGTGTGTGTGTGTGTGTGTGTGTGTGTGTGTGTGTGTGTGTGTTGGGTGGTTGAACCTGTCAACGGTCATATACTCGCAAGGTTCAGATTGAGTCGGTATACTTTCCCCTCGGGCGTCAGAATTGACAAAAGAGTGTGGCCGACCCAGCAACTTTTATCCCACACGAACCCGCGTCTCGTCTCAACAAAAAAGAGGCGGATCTTCTGAACCTTTTCGGCACGGTCCGCTTCGGGAGGGGGGGGGAGGGCAATAGACAAGGTGAGGATAGGGTCGGTTTTGGATTTCAGCCGGTCTTTTTTGTGTTCGTGGTCTCTTGTCTGGCAGGAGTTGTTGGAAACGGCAATGGTTGGTGATGTAACCCCGTCTCTCTCCCTCTCGCTGAGCCGATGGCAGGGGAGGGGCAGATCGTCTTTCTGCGCTGGAAGAAAGACCTTTTGGATGTAGAGATGAGGAGTCTTCCAGACAAAACAAACTCCTGGTAGGTCCAGCCTCTGAAGCTCCAGGTGCCAACCATCGAGTACGTTCTGGAGTGAAGCAGGAGGCTCAGGCTCCTCGCTCATCTATACTATACTTAGGGCTACCTACACTTATGTCGGATTATATGGCTGTCATAGTGTGGCCACAGCATGGCTATATACACGATGCATTTGGGCAATCTACCGGGAAACGTCCAACGGACCGCTTTGCCGGACACAGAAAACAGTCCACTCACAATGAATGACCTCTCCCTGGTCGTCGAAGAATAGACAACCATTCGTCCAACTCCGTTGAGCAACGGGTGTGTTGGGAGCTTGACAAGATTTCAGGCGTTGAAGCGATTGTACACGGCGTGTCGGGTAAGAATGAGCTGCTCAATTTCGAGCAGGGCTTTTCCGTGCGATGCCGTGGAGGGGGGGACAATGCCATGTTCATTTAAAGCCTTGTGTATATAGAAACAAACCGCGAGGCCCGTCTACCTATCAAACAGGTCGTTCTGTTTTCCCGACTGAAACAGTGAGAAATATGGTCTATGTAACAGGTCCCCCTCCCCCTTTCGTGATTCATGAGTCGTTAATCATACATGCCCAGCAGTCCTCTTGCAATCTGGAGAGAGGAAGAGCCGGTCATTCCCCCGTTTCTAGCAAATGTCAGTGATCTTCTCTCGGGATACAGATACGTTGGGGTGTGTGACGGCGTTGTTACCTTTTCCCTGTAATAGCACAAACTTTCGGATCCTCCTTTATGTAGCAAGCCAAGGAGAAGCATTAGAAACGACAGCTATAAGTCGATCCACATGTCAACAAACGCCGTATGCCGAGACCCCTCACTCCTCGGTCTCCTGCTTGGGCCCGGTATCGTCGGACGCAGGCTTCTTCTCGCGGGCCTTCTCGGCCCTGCCCTCGCCGGCCTTGACGACCCGTCGGAGCACGCTCATCTTCCGCTCAAAGTCCTCCAGAAGGGGCCCGTACTCCTCGCCGCCCGACCTGGCGACGGCGCTGCTGGAGCTGGGCAGGCTCTCGGCGCGGTCCCTGTCTTTATCGCCGCCGGCAGCGCCCTCACTCTCGACGCCCTCGATCTTGAGGACCAGCCCGCCCTCCTTCTCGCCCTCCTGCCGGGCGATGCTGGCGTCCGTCACGGCGAAGTCGGCGCTGAGGCTCGCGGCGGAGGCGACCGTCCACTGGCCGTCGGCGCCGGGGACGACGTCAAGGAGGACGGCGCGGTCGACGGCGCTCGGTGGCGGGTTCTTGCCACCGGGGGCGGCGGGCTTGGACGTCGAGGCGGAGGGGGTCGGGGCGGCCTGGTTCGCGGCGTGGTGGGCGGCGAGGGCGGCGGTGAGGGTGTCCGGGTCGTCGTCGAGGAAGATGTACTTGACGGTCGGGTGGTGCGTCGAGTTGGTCGTCGCGTTGGAGACGAGGGTGAAGAAGCCAGCGGGGTCGAGTTTGGGGGCGGGTTCGGTTCCGGGTTCGGCCGCGGCTGCGGTATCTGCGTCTGGGTCTGCGTCTGGGGCGGGGTCGGGCGCGGTGGCGGACGGGGCGGCGGCGCCCGGCGAGCTACCGAGGGGGGCTTTCTGATGCTGCAGGGACGAGGACAAAGACGCCGTGGCGGGCTGGTCGGCCTCGGGGCGCGGGGACGTCGGGACGTCCGGCATCATCAGGCGGAAGAGTTCCAGAGGGGCCGCGTGTCTCTTGGAGGGGAGGCGTCTCGAGGGAGCAGGAGGAGGAGGAGGTCGGTCAGGGCGAGGGCGGCGAGACAAGGCGTTGTTGCTGACGAGATGCCTGGCGTCGCGGTCAGTGGCATCTTTTTCCCGAGGTGAGATGGAAGCTGCAGTTGGAGACTCGGCGATGGGGTGCAGGGAGGGACGGAAGCTAGAGCTGTTGGGTGTCATAGTGGAGGTGCGGGTTCCAAGCCGCTGGGGACGGGCTTATCGTTATCGCCACGTGACTGTGGGGAAAGCCTGATCTGGCATGTGACGTTGCTGATCTATCTGGGCGGATGCGGATCTCCGATTTTGGGGGTCTCGAATCATGATAGACACTGGATAAGTAGTTGCCTTGCATCTTCAGACTCGGAATATATACATATATATATATATATGAGTGGCATGCGGCGCTTATAGAGGGTGAGTGTAGTTCTCTTCTGGTTTGCACTCGACTGTTTCCAGAACTGAGCTGTGGTTTCCACGGTTCATGGCCCCAGACCCAGGAAATAAACGAAGCGAATCGAGACGCTGCACTTGTCACCAACAATGTTTCATTGTTGGAGTCTCACCAAGGCTGAAAAATGTCTTTTTGAACCAAGCCCTGATATCATTCACCTTTTCCCCAAGACTATGCTTTGGCATGCTTCAGCGCCGGTAACAGGGGAGCAGTCGTCCTTTTATTTTCGTGCGTCCCGGTATCAGCGTGAAACCCCTTTTGCCCTTTTTGCCCTTTTACCCATGAATCCTGAGCATCTCGTAAACCAATGCGCCAAACGCCACGCAAGCCAGAGATATCGTATCAGAAGGGAGACAGCGGCACATACTAGGCCTCAACGGTCTCACTCGTCTGGTCCATCCACTCGAATTCTAGAGGCTGTCAACGACATGCTCTTCGTGCGACATGGGACGAAACTTACTTTGACGGCACATGGGGCACTGGCCCTTTGCCGAGTCCTGCTTAATCCACTCCAGAATGCAGTGCTTTGGGGGTCGGTCAGAGGACGGTCATTGAGGTCAGGACGAGGCTGCTGCTTACCATATGAAAGTTGTGTCCACACTTGCCAGACACTAGCCATTGTCAGTTTGCATACAATGATAACGGTATGATGTGAAATGACGGAACGTACAGAGGCTGCAATCGTCGCCGGGGTATTTGCAGGTCGGACATGTGCCATCGAAGTGGACTTGGCAGATACCACAGACGTCGTCCTCGGGGATGTCCCACCGCCACGTCGCGACGGTATTCCAGCGGGTAATCTTGACCTTCATTATGAGTGCTGTTATGGGTGAGTTGCTGCTGTTGCTATTGTTGTGGCTCTGTATGTTTTGTCTCCTCAAAAGGGTCTGGTGCTGATGAGTCTATGCCTTTCTGGCAGTCGGCCTTGATTCATGCTCCCTCAGTATGCACCCTCTGTTGCTGTGTCTCTTTTCTTTTTTTTCCCTTTTTTTTCGCATAAAAGTAATCTCGTTGGGTTGTAGTGGTTTTGCGCTTTTGTTTGTTGAAGTCGGGAAACGCGAGAGACGTGCAATTGACTGCGGGGCAGCTAAAAGGCCAGTGCCCCCAAGCCAGTCAATCATGTCGAAATAAAAAGATGGCGACATGTGGCCCAAGCTCCTCGCATCGCGCCAACTAAACCAACCGTTCCCACCGCATGTGTGTCGCTCCACAGTGAATGGAGTCACAGACTCACGGTGACCGACTAGAACCCCGACCTCCTCCTCTCTCTCCTCCTCCTTCTCCTCCTCCCCCTCTTCCCGCTTATCATTGACTGGGAACCAGTGAGCAGCGCCCCCCCTGTTTTGTGTTTCTGGCCAGGCCTGATAACAATACTGCCGCTTCCCCAAAAAACCTGACCACCACCATCGGTCACGGCCAAACAAAGAGAAAGACCCGTCGTAGAAGAGGAATACCACCACCACGAGCCAAAGAGAAAGCAGGAAAAGAAAACGGTTGTGACGGTAAGCCTCCCTCACAAGCTTTCCCCTCCCTCCTACGCCCCAAACCCCGCACACAAACCACCACATGCAATGCCTCTGTCACCTTCCTTAGCCTTCGCCGTAATTTTTTCTCAATTCCCTCTATCTTTATCAGAGGTTCCCCCCTCAGCGTCCCGGGCTTGCGCCCTCTGCTGTTGACATCACCGACCGACCCGATATCGACCGATACTGCCGCTCGACTCGGCCAGCTCCATTTCCTGCTGTTCCAACTAACCCGACATCATCCGGTCCAGCGAATTGAAAACAAGACGATATCTACGTAGCCATTAATCATGGTGACTATTGCCATTCTTCGACCGGCGCGCGCCGCGGCGCAGTCGTCGTGGAATGCGCGCTCTTCCTTCAAGGTCGCCGCTGCCGCCGCCTCCTCGCGCCGCTCCTTGTCCTCCTACCTCGTCACTCCCAAGGAGCTCAACGAGGCCCTCAAGAAGAACCCGCCCAAGATCAGCCCCGAGCCGCGCACCATCCCCCTGTGCGCTTCCTGGTTCCTCCCCAACGATGGCCGCACCGGCATCGAGGTCTTCCGCCAGCAGCGGATCCCCAAGGCCCGCTTCTTCGACCTCGACAGGGTCATCGACCGCCACAGCGAGTACCCGCACATGCTGCCCTCGCCCAAGGACTTCGCCGCCGCCATGAGCGAGCTGGGCATCCGCAAGGAGGACACCGTCGTCGTCTACGACAGCAAGGAAGTGGGCATCTTCAGCGCCCCGCGTGTCGGCTGGACCCTTAGGATCTTTGGCCACCCCAAGGTCCATGTCCTCAACAACTTCAAGCTCTGGGTCGACGAGGGCCTGCCCACCGAGTCGGGCGAGCTCTACAGCGTCGAGTGCTACACCTACCCGATCCCCAAGATGGACGAGAGCAAGGTTGTCGACTTTGAAGAGGTGCGCGAGATTGCGCTCGACCACAACAAGGAGGGCGCCGAGGGCGTGCAGATCATCGACGCGCGGTCGCCCGGCCGCTTCACCGGCAAGGACCCCGAGCCGAGACCCGGTCTGTCCTCCGGCCACATGCCGGGCTCCATCAACATCCCCTTTAACGCCGTCTTGGACCCCGAGACCAAGGCCTTCTACCCCCCGGACAAGCTGAGGCAGATCTTCCAGGAGAAGGGCGTCGACCCTGAGAAACCCATCATCTCGAGCTGCGGTACCGGCGTGACCGCCTGCGTCATCGAGACCGCTCTCGAGGTGGCTGGATGGGGCTCTCCTGAGAAGCGCAGAGTCTACGACGGAAGCTGGACGTAAGTGCATCCGTCTCCTCGACCTCGGCGTAGCTTTCACATGCTAATTCTAACTCTTGTTCTATGCAGCGAATGGGCGCAACGGGTGAAGCCATCCGACTCGCTCATCAGAAAGGACGAGTAACAAAACAGATTGAGCGAGAGATAGCGCGCGCAGCGTCGAGTTGCTTCTAGTTGCGATACCCTCACCACCCCACTTTCTGGTTTTCTCTGGTTTTCATTGTGTGATATCCGGCACATTACGGCTTTGGAGTTTGCATTGCGCATCGGGGCATGTCCGTCAGCTTGTTTCGTCGTTTGGGGGGGGAGGGGGGGTGGCCTGGTGTACATAGGCCAGGATAATTGAATCATGATAATGGACATACTGGACAATGAGCACAAGATCAAACCCGCAGCACAAGGAACGATATCCGATACGCAAGGCTATGGTATATCCTGGTGAAGTAATTGAACGCTGGGCCTATTTTTGGGTACTCAATTGGAGAGAAGGGGGGGGGGGGGGGTGTTGATTCAATTTGGGATCAGCACCCAGTCGCAGATGGAATATGTGTGCGCGACACACTGTGCTCCTCCTCGGTGTGGCTCGGTGAACAAGCCACATCCCCCCCCCCACAAATGTGGTCCCCCCCCACCCTTCTTCACCTTGAGTTTCTGCCTCGAAGCTCAGGCCAGTAGGGCTCGCCAAACCCATTCTGAGCAGCGCGGGAAGGCACAACTGGGCAACAGCGCAAAATTGCCCGGCCCTGAACGGCCACCAACCAGACCCCCGCAAAAAAAGTTGTGAGTGCATCTCGAAATAACTTCCTCCCCTCGAAACACCACCACCACCACCCCCCGACTAACCGGAGCAGCAGTCTTTTCACTCGCGCGCGCGCAACACCCAACCTCCAACAACACACCCTCTCCCCCCGACGACACATTATGGCTGACCGTGGTGCAAGCGCCCCCCGTGGCGGCGGTGGTTTCGGATCCCGTGGCGGTGACCGTGGTCGTGGACGCGGCCGTGGTCGTGGTCGCCGCGGCGGCAAGAGCGAGGAGAAGGAGTGGCAGCCCGTCACCAAGCTCGGCCGTCTCGTGAAGGCCGGCAAGATCCAGTCCATGGAGGAGATCTACCTGCACTCCCTGCCCATCAAGGAGTACCAGATCGTCGACTTCTTCCTGCCCAAGCTCAAGGATGAGGTCATGAAGGTGCGCGCACACAATTCTTCCCCGCCTCCGACCGCCGGGGCCGAGATCGATTCCCGCAGACGACGACGAGACAAATCGCCCGTGGAGATGAGATTCTCGGTCTTTGGGTCATGGTTTTGGTTTCGGGACTGTTGTCCCAAAACCCGGTTTTCCGAGAGAAGGAGGGGAATGCTAATTCGTGTCTTTTCCCCCAATTGCAGATCAAGCCCGTCCAGAAGCAGACCCGTGCCGGTCAGCGCACGCGTTTCAAGGCTATCGTCCTCATCGGTGACTCCGAGGGCCACGTCGGTCTCGGCATCAAGACCTCCAAGGAAGTCGCTACCGCTATCCGCGCTGCCATCATCATCGCCAAGCTTAGCGTCATCCCCGTCCGTCGCGGATACTGGGGCACCAACCTCGGTCTCCCCCACTCCCTGCCCACCAAGGAGTCTGGCAAGTGCGGTTCCGTCACCGTCCGTGTATGTATACCCCGTGGTCTGGATTCATGTGTGGAATTGGTTGTCTGACGTGTGGCCCCTCTGCAGCTCATTCCCGCCCCCCGCGGTACCGGCCTCGTCGCCTCCCCCGCCGTCAAGCGTCTTCTCCAGCTCGCTGGTGTCGAGGATGCCTACACCTCCTCCGCCGGTTCCACCAAGACCCTCGAGAACACCCTCAAGGCCACCTTCGTCGCCGTCTCCAACACCTACGGCTTCCTCACCCCCAACCTGTGGAAGGAGACCAAGCTCATCAGATCCCCGCTCGAGGAGTTCGCCGACACCCTGCGCGAGGGCAAGAAGTACTAGAGCAGCGAGGAACGACGGGGTTTGTGAGGAGATGGCAAGAGAAACTTGTGTCGGCTTCGGGATTTCTTCATGGAGTTGCGTGTGTTACACTGCATCGTTGGTTGGCCAGGGCATGACATTAAGGCTAAGGGCAAACTAGCTCCGGATCTGAAAAAAATAAAGATCATTGAATGCGGCCGACGGGTTTTTCAAAAAAGAAATATTATGGGCATGAATTTTCACGATACTCCGAGGCAATCCCCGCAATGGGCATGGTGACTGACTGACTATTGGGGCGACTGACCGATTTTCCAGAGCAACCCGCCGACTTACCCCCGCGTCAACCACCAAGCTTAACGTCTAGTACTGCCGACATCGATTGTCCAACGGGAGCCACTGCTTGGGAAGGAATGTCTATGGAGGAAGTCGGAGGGCTGATAGTGCGTGAATGGTTGGATCCATGTCGTTGGTAGACGTGGGGCAAAGGCGAAACATCGAATAGATGGGTCAAACAGACCATCCGGGCTGAACAGAGATGGCCGTGGCAGTATCCGTACTCATTGCTCATAGCCCGACATGAGCAAGGGAAGCACCACTCGCCAGGTGACACGTTCCGCAGCATTAATCTCGAGCCCTCACTACGCACCAAGAGGTGTTTTTCTTTTGCCTGTCATCAAACTGCTTTTACTCTCGCAAGACCATGTTTGAATCTTAATCGTATCTCGAAGAAGGCAAACTCCCCTGGTCCAAACATCTCAAAGACAGAAAGAAAGAAGAATAAAAGCCAAAAGGCAGCATTGAACACGCAATCCCCCTCAGGTCCATCACTCCTTCCCTTCCTCGTCCTGGAACCGAACCCTTCTCTGGCCCTCCTGGCCCGGCGGGTATCGGGGCGAGAGCAACGGCCGCCGCCTCTCGATGACTCTCGGCGGCGGCGGCGGCGGCGGAGTCGGCCGGGGTAGCCTGTCCAGCACTGCCCCCTCCTCGGCCGCCACCTGCCCCGTCGCGGAGGCTGCGGACCCCGCCGGCACGCTCCTCGGCACGACCTCCGGCTCCACATCCGGGAGCCCGAAGACTTCGCCGCCTCCGTCTCTGTCGCGGCGGCTGCTGCTGCTGCTGCTGCTAGAAGCCTTGGCGCGTCCGCCGCCAAGCCAGCTGGTCCCGCGCGGGGCTTTGCCGTCATTGGGGCCCAGTTCCTCTGTAATGAGCAGGTCAGTTATCTAGATATCTCTGTTTGTGTCGAGGAATGCCGCACGATGCACAGCACCGGCTTACCTTGAATGACCCTCTGCACATGCGCCTTGATGACCCCCTTCTGCAACGGCGTGTCGCCCTCCCAGTACTCCCCGTGCCCGGGGAAGAACTGCGTCTGCGCGTCGTTGACCTCGTGGTACGGCACCGATAGGCTCCTCGCCACCTCCGCCTTCTGGAGCTCCTCGCGCGTCGGCTGCGCCCTAGACGCCGCCCTCGCCATTTCCGCCCTCACCTCCTCCTCTTCTCTGTCCCGCTCCGCCTCCTCGTCGGCCAGGCTCGTCCGGATCGCCGCCTGCGTCTTCTCGCTCTGCAGGTGCACCGGCCACCGGTTCACCGAGAAGAAGCGCTTCTTCTTCTTCGGGCCCGCCGCCTCGGGCCGCGCCCACGCCCAGACGCGCTCGCGGTGGAGCGTCATGACGTCCTTCCCGTCGGCCCCCCGGCCGAAACGCGGCCGGCTGGGCCAGAGCGTGCTGTTACCCGCCGACAACTCGTCGATCATGCCCCGCCTGACGATCTCGACCGCCCGCTCTTCCGTCATCCCTTTCTTCCACCGCCTCGGGTGCCCTTGCCTGACGACGCTCACGTATGACGCCGGTCGCGCGCCGCTCTCTTCCGGCCGCTCGAACTCGCTCTGCCACTCGCCCGCCATGGCCTGCAGCTGGGCGGCGCGGCGGTCCCGGCTGGCCGGCCTGCTCAGGCGCCGGTCCAAGTCGACGACCCGCGGCGCCAGCGTGCTGAGCTCGACGCCCGCGCGGTAGGCCGCCGACCAAAGCATCCGCTTCGTCGCGCGGCGCGTGGCGTCGACCTTGTCGACGTTGACGAAGGCCGTCTCCCAGTCCCATGTGTGCTCGGGCGTCGGCACGTTGGCCGCAGTCCAGGGGTTCGTCGTCGGGTCCCAATCGTCGTCGTCGACGGGCCAGTTCATGCGGTGCTCCGGGTGCCATGTGCACTCGGGCCGGCTAATGTTCACTTCCCCGGTCTCGGCACGCTCGTATCTGGGAAGACGCGGGCCGGTCAGCATCTTGCACGAAGCTTCAATAGGGGGTAGGGGGTAGGGTTTTACCCAAGTCTTCCGTGGTCGGCGAGCACTCGACTGTACATGTTCACCATGTCCTCGCTGAAGACATAGTCGCCGTGGCGGAGGCTGGCGTTGAGAGCCAGCGTCACCTGCTGCAGGCTAACGCTGCGCTTCGAGACGGCGAAGAGGCACTCCTGACTCGGCTCGTCCAGCAGGGCCTGCACGCGCGCCGTGAACACCTCGAACGGCCGCCCGAGCCTCGGCAGCGCCTCCCGCTGCATCTTGACGTTTGTCGACGGCCCGCACACGAAGTCAACCCAGTACAGCTCTCTGTCGTTCATCTCAAGGTACCCGTCGTGCTCCTCCCGGTGCGCCACCAGCTCGTCCTTCATGTTCCAGGACGGGCGCCCCTCGAGCCCGAGCTCCATGTTCTTGACGACGCCCTCGAGCATCTGCCGCGGGTTACGGGCCCACGCCCGCTTCACCCTGTCGCGGAGGGTGACCAGCAGCGCGTGCCGCGCCACCAGCCGCCGCTCGCTCTCCCGGAGGAGGTAGAAGGGCGTGACGGGGCCGAGGAAGTTGTGCGGCAGGAGCACCGTGTCGTTCTCCTTGGCGTGCCTCCGGTGCGCCGCCACGACCTTCTCCCTCAGGCCGGCCGCGCGTGTGGCGTGGTTCTCGCGCAGCTTCGCGTGCCAGTACACCAGGGCCAGCGGGTCGAGCTTGGCGTCCTCGGGGGGCGCCTTGACGGCGAGCGGCTTGTAGACGATGTTGACGCCGGCCTCCGCCTCGGCGCGCTCCCTCTGCCGCCTCGTCAGGGGCAGCACGAGTTTCCGGAAGGGGCTCTGGATGGCCACGTTCTCGACGCTGTCAAAGTGCGAGAGGCACTGCTGCAGCGCCGCGCGCTTCGCGCCCCGGTACCGGGCGAAGCGCTGCTGGGCCTCGCCCTCGGGGTAGAACTTTTGCGTCGCGTGCGGCCTGCCGTGGCGGTCGTCGACATGGCCGACCTCGCCGGCGACGTACTCGTTGTGCAAGATGTAAAAGTTGGCCTCGCCTCGCAGCGCGCCTGAAGTCGCCTCGGGTCCGCCGTCCATGCACTTGGCGAACCATTCGTCCTCCGTGAGCGCCATGTTGAAGTCCGGCTGGTACTGGAACACCGCTCCGCGCTGGCCCGAGCCCGGCCTCGGGCCGTTCGGGTCGGCGGCCCAGACGAGGTTGCCGTCCTGGCGGAACCACGTCATGAACATGATCCGCAGCAGCGGCCCGGGGATCTGGTAGTCCACGTCCTGGACGGACTCGGGCACCCGGTGGAGGAGGTAGCGGGGGCGCACCGGGTCCTCGGGCGTCTTGGCCGCGATGATGGCGCGCCCGTCCGGGAGAGGTGGCAGGCGTGTGCTGACGCCTGAGTATTTGGGGAAATCGACGACGAGCTTCCTCTCGCCGTAGTGGTACTGCTCGAAGATCCGGTGCGTGTGAAGCATGTCGATGCACTGGTGCAGGTCGACCCACCAGTCCCTGCCTTCGCCGCCCTTTATGTGAAGGCAGTACTGCAGGAACTCTCCGATCTCGGCGAACTTGCGCTCCCAGTCGATGGTTCGGTCGATGTCCTCATCCGCGAGGAAGTTCTTGATGCGGATGAGCTGAACCTTGGGCGAGTGGATGCGCCAGCCCTGGTAGTCTATCATGCGCAAGTCCTCGGCGGTGGTCGCGCGGTCGCGCTTCAGCCAGTTGATGAGCCAGCCGTCCCCGAGGGTTTCCTCCATGACCTTGTCTTCGTCGTCAGCCTCGGCATCCGTGTCTTCGGGGCCGACGTCAACCATATCAACGTCTTCTTCCTCGGGTTCCCCACCGGGGAGGTCGGGTGTTAACGGAGAGAGCGGTATTTGTTCTCGAGGGGGCGTGTAAATGCGGCCGTCTTCGGATGGAGGGTTAAGGGTTGATGTGGGCATTTTGGTTTCTTTCTGGGTGTGGCTAAGAGGCATCATACGCTCACTGGGAAAGGTAAGGGTAATTGGAGGACCAGTCGACACAGCCGTCGTCTGAGATCTCTCTCGCGTGTCGATGCTGGATGGGACCTGTTGAGCTTGCGGAGGCAAAGACCCGGTGAGGTCTGTAACCTCACTGGGAATCCCTGTTTCTTCAGTGTTTTCATGAGTTCCTGCAGAGGTCGTAATAACTACTGGCATTCGAGGCTTGGCCGCCGTGTTAGCGCGCCTTCGCGTGTACTCAAATAGGAGATCAACTCACTGGTATCCTGATATTCCTGGGAATTGGGATCCTGGAAATCCCACCACTACGTGATCTTGTACCTGTTACCCTGACGGGCTTGAGTCGAGTCGCAGTGGCAAGTCCAGCCAATGCTGTCGGAACCGTCGACAGACCTGCGTGCTTGTTTCCATCGTCTTCTGACCCAGGAGCCTCGTCACCGGGGTCTTCACCATCACCACTATCATTGTCATCGACGCCGTCGACCATTTGCTCAATCTCTGGTAGCTTGTACTTCGTGGACCGACGGATGTACTGGTTGCTGTTGTAATAGGGTTCGAACGTCGCCGGGAACTTCCAGCCGTCCGGTGCGTCGCGAGCCCGCCACTCCGTCGTGAAAGGGTTCCGTGGCGCTTTCCCGCCCTCTGCTGGCGCCCTTGGTACAGGAGGAGGCTGGATGTGTTCTTTGGACATCGCCGCGAGCTGCCTTGCCATGCCGATGTGTGACGACGGGCCGTATGTGCCTTCAGGTCCGTCGGGGCACGCAGTAGGGTCAACTCCGCCGACATCCTCTCTCGCCTCACCGGCTCCGTACCCAGCACGATCTTCGGTGAACAGGCCGGCGCTTGTGGTCTTCATTCTCGTCGCGGCCGCTTGGATCTCGGCTTGCGAGAACGGAACGCCTACGAAGCCCAAGACCCCGGCCCACCTGCCGACATCATCACCGCCCTCGACAAGTTTTTCGACCATGAGGTCTCTCTTGGTCTTCTCCACGGCCGCGGGTTCTTTTTCAGACTCCTTGGCTCGCGCGGCCAGGGTTTCGGTCGCACTCTCGCGGGCATCTTGCCAGCGGGCCCCTCCGAGGTCCGCATCGCGCAGCCACTCGTACCGCGTGCCGTACATGTCAGCCAGCAGGCCCCGGAACTCCGCGTTCTTCCTCAGCAAGTCATCAATTCTACGCATGGAGATGAGGTTCTCCATGTGCTGGAAGAGGCGGTAGGGCTCAGGGTCTTCGAGTGCTTTCCGTGTGAGCTCCAACGTTTCCGTCGGGAACCTATGATACTGCCTGCTGACCATTTCGGCCAGCTCGGCTTGACAAGCTGTTAGGCGATCCCAAGAAGACATGGGCTCTCAGGCTGCTTACGCATTCTTGTTTGAGCCATGATGGCTGTTGGCGCTTGTGCTCAGTGCACTCCAGCGGCAGTTTGCGATTCCGATGACGGGAGATAGAAACCGCAATCGACAGGGAAACCAACACAAAACCGTGTCAAGTCCAAGCTCCAGCATAAACAAGAGCTACGAATGAGAAGCAAGCGATAGGACCAAGACGCCAGCTTCTGTAAAAGACATTGAGAAGGTTGACAAGGAGACAAGAGTGTATCCGGAACTTCAGTGAAGCAAGAGTTGAAGGAAACCATTCTACCTCCCCGACTTGCGAAACACGTCCATTTTACGATTTTGAAAGGCCACCTCTCCCGCTCCTCCCATCCTCAAAGACCCAAAGCTCCTCTCTTGTTCTATTGAAAGGATCCATTAAAAGGGGTACATTGAGGCAGAGGTTACCATAAAGGGCCGCCAACGGCAACGGTACAAACGGCGAGGTACAAAGGGAGGAAATTAACAAACCGGCCAAAGCTCCGTGGCGATGACAATACAGCTCGGAGCACAAGCTGCATTGACGGTCCCGGCCGTGCTCTCGTCAATGGTTGGCCATTTCCGGCAGATTTCTGGGTCTGTCTTTGTTGAAGGCGTTTACATTCATCAGCCGTCGAAACGCCAGCCATTCTGTCGCAATCCGTGACAGATTCTTGGCCCAAGTTGATAAGTTTCCAACGGCTGGGTTGTAACATGTCATCTGAAGGGGCAAAGCGAGGAGCTCGGTCGCAGCAGTCCCGTTGAGATACTGATGAGGTGTTAAGCCGGCCTCAAAAGTAGAGAGCATCTTCCAGAGACTTCTCCAGATAGAGTCTTTGAGGAGGAACTCGCTCTATGCTTTGATGTTTGCACAGCAACTTCTCAACTATATTCTCAATGTCTTATCACCAAAACTCCGGAGATATCGATCCCATCATCTCTGGTCATGATGAGACAGGCAACTCATCCGGTGGCCCTGCGCCGAGCTCCGTGCCAGAGACATCTCCATCGACTCAGTCTTCGCAACCTCAACCCAGCTCCCCAGTCTCGGCTGAAGAAGACGACGATGGTTCGAGAAGTGATGTCAGCTCCGACCTTGCAGCTCGTCAGCTTGCAGTTGAGGGGCACGAGGAACACCTCAGAGAACAGGTCCGCGTCGAACTAGATGCCCAGGACCGAGAGTCCGCCTGGCGCCGCCGTCTACAGACGCCCATCCCGCAACCCCAGCAGACACCGTCTCAACCACCGCCCCTAATCATCGGCGCTCCGCTGGGGAAGAACCTGACAGCCATCGAAGCGGCAACTCGTCTCGTCTCCCAATGGGAGGCAATCCACGAGTCCGCCCTCCAATCAACCCCCGAGGCCGCCTCTCCCATCCTCGAGGAACTCACACAAGCCCGCGACCAACTCGCTGCCGTCATGGCCCAGCAGCAACAAGCCTCCTCGCTCTCTGCATCCACCCTCGGCGGAGAGACACAGAACCCCGTCGTAACCCCTCTCAACTCCCTCGACGCCCACAAAGCCGCCGCTATAGCCTCCCGGATCGAGCTCCTCACCGACTCCCTCGAGGACTCCCACTTCCCGCCCGAGCGCGCAAACATCGCCGCCGCCGTGTCGCTCTACCGCGCCGCCCGCATCCCCTACTCCGCCAACTGGGCCCTCCTCTACGCCGGCCACCTCGTCGACTTCGCCCCGACCTACGCCTCCTTCACCGCCGATCGCGCCGACCGCCTCGACCGCTACGCCCGCCTACACGGCGAGGGCTGGCTCTGGATTGAGCCGCCCCTGGCCCGCGAGCCCGACGGGCCGACCTTCTTCTCCGCGCGGAGAGGCACCTTCCTTCCGGAGCACGACACCTCGTACGACATGGGCCACTACAGCGTCACCATGTCCTTCCGGCGGATGAAGAACCTCGTCTACCGCGGCGCCCCCGTGGCGGACGCGTCGGGGAAGAGGAAGCACGACCGTCTCAGCAGGGGCGGCGACGACGACGAAGGGATGATAAAAGCCGGAGGGGACTGGCCGGCTTGCTTGTCCGACGAAGACCCGGACGCGCCAGACGATATTTTGCCAGAGCCCGTCCCTTCCTCGGCCCTCCGTGCAAGCCGCCCCTCGCGGCACCCGCGCATGACGCGCGACCACGCCGCCCCGACGCTGCACTTCCGCATGCTCCTCGACAGCGGCGCGACCCTACCCCTGATCTACGACCGCGACGCCCGCGCCCTCGGCATCCGCCGCGCAAACTACGCCGCCAGTTCAAAGGATTGTTCTCCCGGTTGTTTAATGAGTATTGCAGAGCATCCAGTTCTCAGAATAGTGCTCCGTCATTCTGGCTAAGCTTCGACCATAGCTAGCTTCGGTGACTTGTCTTCCCCGGCGGTTCTCTGAACGTTGCGGTCTGAATCCGTGACGTTCAGAAGCGGAATGGGTGAAGACAGCGGGACCGCTGCGTTATTTCGCAACAGCGGTTCCCCGTTTGCAAATATTTACACCGCTTTGTGTAAATTAGCCTGGGGCCGGGGTTAATAACTGATGAGCACTGACAGTCACTGAGGATCATGTCGTAGCCTGACGCCCCGCGGTGACTTGTG